>NW_006399822.1:8633398-8682232 GCF_000299155.1 Elephantulus edwardii
TCTCTCTCTCTCTCTCTCTCTTTCTTTCTTCTTGGATCTGATCCAGATCTGTAGCTGTTACTGTTGTGACAGGCTATCGAGTGGGAACCAACCCTTAGCTGACCCTCCAGCAGGTTTTCAGAGGCTGTAAACGGCACAGTAGGAGACTTCTTTCTCCCACGATAAGTGGATTCGAACCTTTTCTCTTTCGTTCAGCAGCACAATTCCTTACTACTAAGCCACCAGAACTGCAGGAGAGAAAAGCAGACTACACTTTTCTCAAAAGGGTTAGAGCGGGACTCACACATTCTAGTTAGTCAAATAAAAGAGGTGATTGGATACAACAGGAGCCTCAACGGTAGTCAAAGAAGAGGGTTGCTCCTTCTCACCCCCGCCTTCCGGCCAACCCCCCACACCAGGAGCCTGAATGCTCCCCGAATGCTCTGCCCATTGCTTCCTCTGCAGTTTCATACTTTTTTTTTTTACCACCTAGACTGCCTGAACTCTGACCTCAGGGAGGAAATCAATGGGCACACGTTCTATCTAGTAAGAGAAAGAAAGTGGAAATGTTTCCAGAATGGCTGTAGCAGTGGCCAGATGTTGACCTGTGAGCAACGCCTCTGCTGAGGGCCTTACAGGAGGGAGTCCACCAGCCTGCTCTGTGCCCACATCTTGCACGCGCGCGCGCGCGCACACACACACACACACACACACACATATCTAGCATTAGCATGTACCATCTGGAACTTTCCACACAAATGGAAGCTCGGGAAGTTAAATGGCAGGCCTTGGACTTGAACCACATTTTTCCACTAGCACGCTGAGATTCCTTACACTCCACATTCAGACTCCCCTTCTTCACTGTGCTCTATCCACCAGAAGACCCTCTAAGTCCGATCTGTACGACAAAGACTTGCTCCTGCTTCCCCTGAGCTCCGCCTTTTAGAACATCTTCCCTGCAGTGTCAGTTACAGAAAGAGCGCAGGCTGCCCTCACAGTCCCCCATCTGCATGACTCTCTCCTTCACTATATTCATATTGGCTTGAATATCATCTGGTCAGAAGAACCCCACCCCTTCCCAAGAACCCTTACAGCGCAACGTCCAGCACCTAGCAGACCCAAAATACATGATGAGCTGGGGGATGAACGGACGGAATAAGCCCCTCAAAGTCGATGGATGCTCTGTAAAGCATGAGCCCCACGCAGCAGTGCAGCTGGTCTCCTGACCTCTGCTCTGAGAAGATCCACCCCCATCCCCTTCCTCTGAACCAGGCCCAGGCCACAAGCACACATAAATCCCTCTTGGCCCTGCAGCCTCTCGCCAGGAATATCTGAAGTATCTTTAATCAAACTTTAGAGGCTCAAATTGCCCACAATTCTAGAAATGCCTCCAGTTACTATGGATTTATCAGTGAAGAGAATGAAATAAAGAAAATTTGTTTCATAGTTAAAGCCATGGCCACTTTATCCCAGATGTACTTAAATCACTTAGCTCTTAACAGAATCTTTAACTATAAATACACTAAATTTGGTAGCAGGATAGATTAACTACAAAAGGAAATTAACACTGCCTTAGAGAATGGAGATAGCGTATTAAAACCACTGATGGGCTACTTTTGAGAATTATAACTGGGTAGACCTAACATTTTTAAATGGATATTACGGAGGATGAAATACTGCTTGGCCACCCTCGGAAATGCAATTGAATTTATGTTGATTAAAAAAAGGGGGAGAATCGAATATTATATAATGCCTTACATTAAAAATTTCTAACAAGTCCCCAAAATGACTCCTTAGGGAAATAGGTTTTGGTGAGTAAGCAGGATGCATTAGCCCTCTGGCAAGGAAAGGCCACATTTTCATTCCACGCTTAGTGTGTGTATGGAGAGCTATGCTGGTGGGTAAATTAACACTGTCCTACTAATCTGTCAGCTCATATCATCCTTATAATTTGTGTAATGCTGTAGCAACGCCACTTGTGCTTCAAACAGGTTTCAGTAGGTTTTCTAGACTAAGACTAGGAACAAAGGACTGGAAATCTGCTACCAAAGATTAGCCAATTAAAGGATGAAATGAGCTTCACATTTGGATCTGGACACAATCCCAGGGTTGATCTCATAGCCAAACAACAGGCAGGCTTGCCCAGTGCACAGTGACACTTGTGAGGAATGTGCTCCTCAGAACCACCAAACATCTGGGACTAAAAGAGCACATTTGCCCTCAAAGCTCAGGGGGTAAGAAAGAAGGATGGTTGGCAAGTAGAAACAAAGGGAGAAAGCGGGACAACTGCTGTCTCTGGAGGGAACAGCAGAATACTATGCAACAAAATTAGTATAAATGGTGGTAACACTTCACCCAAATCACAATAAAAAGGGAACAAATAGAAAAGAAAGTTGCATGTACTAACTGAACAATGCTGATATTAAGCTGGAAGATGAGTCCCCTGGCTTGGGGGGGGGGGGGGCGGAAGACAGCAAAATAAAAACAAGCCCAGAGTCCTCAGCCATGGACTAGAGTTTAGCAGATGGTCCAGAACCAGGCAGAGATTCATCCTATTGTACATGGAGTGCTGGGCCTCAGAGCCAAAGGACAGCAACTCACAGTCACCCATTAACACGTCTTCCAAAGAAACCAGCGGCAATGACCAAAGCTCACTCTGCTCCATCATTAGCCCTGTTTGCATCCTCCCAGAAAGCTGACAGCCTCATGATGCACTACATTCCAAATCCTCCGCGGTATTGACTGCCTGGAGCTGGCGCTTCCCCCGTTAAATACAGCACAGCTCAATTAACAGCTCTTCAATATACAATTTAATTTTTCTTTCATCTGGATCCACAGCCCGGCTCCAAATGAGGAATGCTGGAATAGATGTACTTTGAATACTGAAGCCAGTCTTTATAAATAAACCTATCACACTTGTAATGATTTCTGTCATAACATGACAGAACAGATGAGACTCAGCGTCTGGCACTTCTGCACACATGTCATTTTTCCAACATCACCAGAACTTACGGTTTTTTCCTCTCTTTCCCCCCCCCTCAAAGCTTTCTTACTTTCTCCCAGTTATCTCTGTATGGTATTTGTTGCTTGAGAAAAGTTTGTTCTTTTTCAATTTTTTTCTTCCTTGTGTGACAATTCTGCAGGACAAATGAAAGAAATTATTATTCTGCGACTTACATGTAAGGTAAGACGTGTAACTTATAAATGAATTATGAAGGTCTTACCCTTGGAAATACATACATATTTCACCATAAATGGGATCCATAACACTTACTCCATATGCAGTATACACACACACACACACACACACACACACACACACGATTATTCAAGTTTTTGGTGTTGTTTTTTTTAAATCCCAGTAAGCCTGTACTTTCATAAGCAAATGCAACATTCTTTAACCTGTAAGGCACAAAATGGAATGTACAAAGGTAATCCCAACCAACTCGGAACAGGCAAGCTCTCCCTGGGTAGATGGTACCAACAACAAAGAGAACCAACAATCAAGCCATTTCTGGAAGGTCTACAGCACAGTATATGAATACCTCCACAGGCTTTGCTGTTTGTCACAGACGCAGATGGACCAGAGACAGCTTCTCCTGTGGAAATGTATTCTTAAAAAACACACCTAGCAACATTCCGTGTCGTAGGTGGAATGAGGGTAAACCTGATGGGGTTGCCCAGGAGCCTGGGTGACTACATGAAGGGAGGACAGGAGATCAGTACAGAGAGGACGAGCGGAGACCAGTCTCCTCCTCATCAAATCATCCCAGCTGGGCTTCCGGCTATTGAGGAAACCTTTTGGGGAACCGTCACAGCCATGCTGTTGGTGACAAATGAAGCTAAGATTAGTGAAAAACAAAGTATATAAACTTTTTAAGTAAACAAGTATAAAATAAAAATTTCATTTTAAATAAATAAAAGTCAAACATTCAAATTCCCCTCCAAAAATCAATTATTTGCTGTATCTCATTGTACTTCATTTTCACATTATATTTTATCACCCATTGTAAAAATCCACAATAATTTTGTCTTTTTCACCTCTTTCACTGCCTTCTTAGCATAAGACAGAAATGCCACATAAATGTACACATGCATCCAAGTCCCACCATTCAAAACAGGAACCGACACCTGCGTGCTCACTCCCCTCTGCTGTGCTCCTACTCATATGATGTAGATGCATGAAACAAAAGCTGTGAGAGACTCTTTAATTGTCAGAGACAGAGCACTTAGAACATATGGTAATTAACTAGCCATTATTTCCAATAAGAACATTAATTGGTATGTTCAGAAAATCTGCAGCATTGCAAAATTTAAAATATACATTACAAAGATATCATTTACAACTAATCTATATTTACCATTGAAGTGGGCTTCCAGCTCTATTTCTTCCTATTAGGCTTGTATTGGCTACAGCACATAGTAAATGGGGTGTGCTATGCACGGTTTCCTAAACACCTAGATTTATAAAACCCAATTACATAAATTAATTAGGAATGAACGCATACATTTATGCCTTTGTTTGCAACCATAACATATTAAACATGACAAAATTAATAAGTAGACCCTAAAAGAAAAATACGTAGTACCATGTATTCATTTTCCATAACAAATTTTTTATGGGATTTAATTTAACTTATCTAGTCCTAAGGGTCATGATTCTTAATAAATATGCAGTTTCTTGCCATTTCATATATACATGTAAGGGTATGCTTTTATGGTCCCTGAAGGAGTAAGAATATATAAATTCAAGAGCCTTTATTTCAACATCTAGAAGAAGGGCAAAAATTATTCCAATGGGTTTTTTTAAAAAAAAATAATTTTATTGGTTTGCTTACAAAGTTTGAATACATTGTGTTTCACACTATTCCTCATTCTTATTGTATTTCATACTCTCATTCCCATGAATTATGTTTTCTAAAATTAATCACCATTGGACCTTGTCCATCATTTCCCTGTCTTTTCACCTGGGTCCTTCCCATTTCCTTCCTCCTCCTCTCCATCCACCAAACTGTGCAGCCCTATGGTTTCACCACCACCCATCCTCACCCCTCCACTCCTACTCCAACCCTCCTTGAGTTGCCATGTTTTACTAGTTATTCTTCTATTTTAATAATAATGGTCCTGTGCAGTATTTTTCCTTATCAGACTGAGTTAGTTCACTTAGCATAATGCTCTCCTGTCTCTCTCAAGTTGTGTAGTATTTTTCAGAATTGTTACTCCTGAGTGCTATATAGAATTTCATTGTGTCCAATGTTTTTATAGTCATTTCTATCTTGCTTCTCTTTTACATTATTGAAAAAGTTGGGGTTTTGGTAATTATAGCAGTACACACACAAAGTAACCCACCATCAACTAGGTATTCACAGGAAACATTCATTAGAAAGCTCAATCCTCACTGGCTCGTCAAATCACCAACAAAACTCATCTTCATGGTCCAATGTTCAGCCAAACAATAGACAGAAGCTCTGAGAGCCTAATGGGTAAGGAATTGCACCGCCAATCCAAAAGCACTTGGTTCAAATCCACCAACTTCTCCAAGGGAGAAAGATGGGCAATCTCCCCTCCTGCTATTTACAGTCTCTGAGAAACCACCAGAGTATCATTTATGAGTTGGTTCTGACTCCATGGCCGACAACAACATAAAGTGAACACTAACAGCAGGGAGGCACTCAGTCAAGGTTAAGAGAGCAGCATTTGCCCAAGGATAAAGCCCAAGAAGCAGGAAGGGGTAAGAGGAAAATATTAACATAAACAGGCACCACAGGAGTGGAGAAAAGAGAGACTACATTGTGGGTATTGTAATTTCGTAGAATGTAAAATGTATATAAATGGTTGAATGGAAAGATCAATTTGCTTTGCAAGTCTGCACCCAAATTACAATTAAAAAATACTAAAAATTTAAAATAAGAATTAAAAATTCTTAGTCTCCCAGCTGTTCTTCAGAACTGACCCATAGCTGACCCTCCAGAGGGTTTTTAAAGGCAGAGAATCACATGGGAAGAGACTGTCCATTCTTCTGTTGAGCGGATAGCGGCCTCAAACTGCGTGCCTTCCAGATTACACTACAGCTTCTTGCCACGAGGCCACCAGAGCGCTCTACATATATATCACACCAAGGGAGGAAAGTGTACCACTATGAATGAATGGAAATCCAAAGTCTCTGTAAACTTTCATTAAAATATTTTTTTAATAAAAACAACCTAAAAAAAAACCCCAAAACATAGGTAAGAAGGTTTGGGAGCAAGTGAAACAACTACAACAGAGAATGTTGACATAATGCAAAGAACGAGAGCTAGTCACTCTCATTAAGTCTAGAAACTGCAATGGGAGTAGATTTTGCTGTGTATGTCTTCACCGAAAGTCTATTAATGGTAATGATAGTCTACATCTAATAAATCAATTTTTCCTCAAAATAGAAATCAAACAGTAGGAGGAACTTGCCTGGGAAAGCACACAAGGTTTTTTAAGGTAAAAATCAGAATCCACACCTCCCTATTCTGTATAAAGTAAACACAGTGATTTTTTATCATTATTGAATAAAACTTTCCAGAGAAGTTGGGATAGTATCATCTGGATTTACACTGCTGAACAGAAAAAATAATTTCTTGCTTGGAAATTCCTGAAAGGAAAGAACCTTATTGTGGGGTAGAGAAGAGTAAAAGTGAAGAGATTTGAAGAGCCTCTCTCCTCAACCCCAATCAGTGCACAGTTCCAGTAGTGTCATTTCTTTGAGCTGCGGAGACTCCTGGGTCCAGCAGTGTTGCAGGGCAGGACAGAGGGCAGGAAGTGGGGAGAGAGGGAGAGACAGAGAGAGATGGTAAGATCTGTGACCCCAGCTCAGCTGTGACTCATGCAGGGAAAGCAGAGCTTGTCTCAGGTCTCTGTCCTCGTTACCATCCTGGGAAACATACAATTCTGTGGGCCACAGAGCAATTGGCATCCAGACGATGCCCCAGGCTCCCCAGCCTGGATTGCTGAAGTCAAAGGAAGGTGTTCATCGGAGTGAATAAGGATGCAGAGTTCTCACATCACTAAGAGAGCTGACATACACACACAGCCCATCCTAAAGGGAAGAGCGAGACCTTACCTATAGAATTTAAGAGTCTGTCAGGGACCCAGTGGAACCTGACACAGAGGACAGAAAAAACCCCATACAGCCTTCCATGTTCACTGCCCCCTGTGCCTTCTTCATATGTGCGTTTGATTCAGATGAGAATAGAGAGAGGTCTCAGATTTTTAACAAAACAAAGAGCCTGTGGATGAGTGTATAAGGTCTCACCTGCAGGTGGTGATGAACTGTTTTTCACTCTCTGCCTCCTTCGATTACTCTGACCCTCCAGGTAGCATGAAGGAGCTCTGGTGTCAGAGAATTACTAGCTGCACGACAAACTGAAAAGCCTGTCATTCAAAACCACCAGTGGCTCTGAGGGATAAGATGGGAAATCTGCTCTTACAAGGATTTGCAGCCCCAGAAAGCCACTATGGGTATTAACCAACTTGATGTCAACGGGTTGAAGTGACACTGACTGGTAACGTTTGCTTTCTTGCTGCCCAGTCAATGGTCACATGCTGCTCTTCTGACCACTTTTGTCTCAGAAATGAGATGGCTGCAGACCAAAGTGTCACCTCACCATAATCAAGGAGAGGACAGATATCACCATGTAACGCCAACTCCTCATAAACAGGTGTTTCAGCTTTGTCAACTATTTCTCATTTATCTCTTGGCTGTCAACATCATAGAGTCTGGCCAGTGTCAGAGAATAATCAAGTGCACTTTATTAATGTGGCTTCATTGCACTGTCTTATGCTTTCTATATTCTTACAAGCTTAATCAGGTTTTCTTTATGCTTCTGCTTTTTCATGTTATCCGTGTAACGATGCTATTTCATTTACCCTTGGGGGAAAAACATAATTGTGGCTCTTAGCTCAGTTTCTTTTTTTCTACTTCAGTAAACATTGAGAAAAGGGAATGTGCTGCCAAATTAATGAACAGATTAACATTTTAAGACAAAAACCTCACCATATGAATGTTATGCAACCATATTTTCTAAGTTGTTATTGTTACATAATGTTGAGCTGGAACCAACTCAGAGCTAACCTTCCAGTGGGTTTTCAGAGGCATTAAATCACACGGGAGACCGGAGATTGCTCATCTTTCTCCCACAGAGCACATGCCTCTGATTGGCAGCTCAACTCCTATGATTAAGCCGCTTCTTGTTGTGTATCATTAGAGTCAGAACTGATTCTCCAGCGGATTTCTGGAAGCAATGAACCACACACAGGGAGACTACTCATCTTTCTCCTGAAGAGCAGCTGGTGGGTTCAAACGACACATCTCTGGGTTGGCAGTGCTGCTCCTTCCCACTAGGCTACCAAAGCTCCCATGAAGCCACTAGAAAGAAGTATTTACAGAATGGAGGATGGCGAAACTTCATCTCAGGTACTACGGGCAGCTTATGAATAGGGACGGGAGCCTGGAGAAGGACATCCTGCTTGGTAGAAGGACAGTGTGAGAAGGAGAAAGCCCCCCAATGCAATGGACTGACACAGTGGTTCTCACATGGACTCAGACACAGGACTGAGTGCGAGGATGGCACAGGACAAGGCTCTGTCCCTTCTGGTGGAGAAGGAGTTGCTGTGATTTGAACAGATTCAATGGTGCCAAAACCAACAACAACAAGAGAATCCCTTCATTCTAGGGTGGATTTTGTTATGATTTGTCATCCAGCTGACACCAATTCATGGCGGCCTTGAGGGCTTTAATTAAAAAACAGAAAGGATCCTATCATTCTCCGTCCAATCGTCCTTACGATGATTTTCCTGAGAGTGAGGAACCACCGTCTGTCCGGAAGGCTGGAGTAAATGCTGACCTTCTCGGCATAAGTTCTTCTGTTGGCAGTCCCTGCGCACGGCCACTCGCTTACAAATAAAAACGCAATGAATTTTTAATGGCGGGAATTGAGTCCAGGGTGATGGCTGCTCTCCCCTCCAGCACAGCCATCAGGAATGTGTGCATGCAAAGTGCTCTGGGTCCCAGGACAGCAGGCTTGACCAGAGAGGTCACAGGATGCAGGACACCAGAGACTCATGGAAACAGATGGGCTCACCTTGGACAAAGGGCAGCATGCATGAAAATTAAAGCAGGCCTTATAGATAGCAAAGCTTCCCTCGGGCCCTCACCGCCAGAACTCGAGCTGCTGGGACGTGGATGAACGGTGAAGAGACATCAAGTGAGGGCAAACAGCACACGGTCACCAGGGAAGCTAGTGTGAGCACAGGAAGAAAGCAAGTGACAGAAAGCGTGTGGCACTGTTCAGTGTAGAAGGCACGGCAGGGAGGAGCCTCAGCAACGCCTCCTCAGCTGCTCCACAGGCCCGCCAAGCGGGTGGTGGTGCTGCTGTTAGGGGCCATCAAGTCGGCTCCGACCCACAGCAAACCCATGGATGGCGGGTCAAAGCCCTGCCGATGCTGCGCCGTCCTCGGGATCAGTGCAGTCCCCGTGACAGTCCAGCTCCTGAGGGCCTGCCTCGTTCTCTCCAATCCACCACCCTTTCCACTGGGCTTTACACAGTGAGAAACAGAGGCTCCGAGAGGTTAGGGGGCTTGATCAGGCCTTTCCCCACTCACATCCCACTTACTGTTCTGAGAGAAGGGCTGTAGCCTCTACTGAACATCAGTTGAATGGTGTAAACAAGACGAAAGGACCTGGAACATACTCATCGAACGTAGCAGTGCACGTGATAAAACAAAGAGATGGCGGGTTAAGAAAGCTGGGGAGGGATTTAATTTTATTTTTTCTTTTAACACCTACTGCAAATAGAAAGGAGCTCTGGCAGTCTAATGGTAAGGAGCTGTGCTGCCAACCCAAAGGCCCACGGTTCGAATCCACCAGCTGATCTGTGGGAGAAAAAAAGGGCACTCTCACCTAGGTAATTTATTGCCCCTGAAGACCTGCTGGAAAGTCAGCTGTAATGGTTCTGACTCCACGGCACACAACACCTGTAAACAGAAAGCGAGGCTGTGCTGGTTGAGTGTCAGAATCCTCTCGGCTTCCATGCTAGAGACCCATGTTCAATTCACAGCCAGTGACACCTCTCAAGTGGCCCCCAGTGGCAGCGGGGTGACATCAGGACCCTGGACAGAGTTCAGCAAAACGTTCAGACCATGAAGAACCAGGAAGGACAGCAAGGGAATCTGCTACCAAAATTCAGACACCAAACGCCTTTCAGACCACAGGAGCCCCCTCTGCAGCCCACTGCGAGGATGGCCCTGGACGGGCAGTGCTTTGTCCCCTGGGTGCGGGTTGCCGTGAGTTGAGACGGCACAGTCCAAGGATGAGACAACACTGCAAAATGCTGCTACCTCACCTGTCCAGTCTCTCACCAGCTCACCTCAGAAATCTTGTGCGACACTCAGTAACTTCAAAGAGGAGGTACTAAGAAATGCATTATTTCTGTGCTTAGAGAAACATTAGGCTGCATGCAGGCTACCAGGTCACTGGGAGCTTCAACTGAAGCTCTTACCTTTGCAAGTCTATTAATAATTATTGGAGAAGGACATGACGCTTGAAAGGGTAGGGGGACAGCACAGGAGAGGAAGACTCCAGAAGAGAGGGATTGACATAGTGACTGCGGTAACAGGGGGAGGTGTGTCAGAGCTAGTGAGACTGGCTCAGGACAGGGCAGGCTTCAGAGCTATGAGGGTCACTATGAGTTACAGATGACTTGATGACACATAACAACAGGAAACATTATTTTCCTCCTAGGTTGGCTTAGTGATAAGGAGTCGCACTGCCAATCCAAACATACATGATTCAAATCCGCCAGCTGCTCTGTAGGACAAAGAAGGGCAACCTCCTCCTGGGTGATTAACTTGCTCTGAGAACCCGCTGCAGTCAGGGATGGGTTGGTTCTGACTCGATGGTACACAACAACAACAACAACAACTAGGAAATGGCTCTTCTTGCATATATTGGTGTTTTTCTAAACCTCCTTATCTACCAGTGTCTCATTTGCTGTGAAATCTGTGTAAGAGTCATCACATACTTGGCTCGATAAGAAAGATCTAAGTCCCAATTCAACAACCTCAGCAAGATGTCCCCAGAGTTAAGGGTGTGTTGGAGTATGGGTGATGAGAAAGTGAGGGGGACATGTGTGTACATGAGCTACACTCCTGAATCAAAGCAGGCCACCCCAGTGGGGTCAGCAGCAGATGAGGGACGGAAGGAGAGTCAGAGCCCATGCCCATCAGTCCTCTAATGAACAAATGACATGGCTTAATCAATGGTGATCAATATGAGAACACATTCGAACAATCTCCATTGGGCAGTGTGAGGGTTGTGACACCGGACCTCAAGAGAAGGAAATGTCCCCAAGACACACTGCTTAGCCCTTAGGGACAAGATATTTATAATGATCATTAGACTGTAAATACTTCACTTCCTCCCTCTTCTTTGCGATCCAATCCACAGGTGACCCCATTAAGGTTCTAGTGTGGAAGGTGAATGTTATGAAGTCAAAACAGAAGTCCAGATGGCAGATGTTTCAGAGTGAAAGGGAAAAGGGGTGTTAGAGGGATTCACTGGGGTGCCAGGAACTCCAGCTCCTAAAGCAGGAGTCAAGGACATCGCTCAAAACAGTCTGTGCAAAAACAAAAATACACATATTTGATATGTTAAAATGTGAAGTCACAAATTAAAAGCAGTAAGGAAACTGAAAACACTCTTAAACGCACATTGGGAAGAAGGAGACAGAGCTCTACCGAGAGCGATCTGTTCTTGTTGAGATGCCACCAAGTTGATTACGACTCATAATAATCTTGTGACAACAGATATGCACTTTGTCCCTCCTGTGTCATCCGCACAATCTGTCACACATGAGGCCAATGCTGCGGTCACGGTGTTGATCCACAGTCCACGTGGTTGAGGGTCTTCCTCTCCTTCACCATCCCTCCACCTTTCCAAGCACGATGTCCCTCTCCAGTGAAAAACCTCTCCTAGCAACATGCCCAAAGTATGTGAGATGAAGCTTTACCATCTTAGCTTCCAGGGCAAATTATTTTCAAGAATGGAAATGTCTAATACATGATAAGAACTAAAATAAGTCATTTCCCTTCTTCTACTCCCTTTATGATGAATGTTTGTATTAATACATATCTATCTCCACAACTCAGAATGAGTTTAGTTAATAGATATTTCCTGAAAGAATGTGGTAAATACTTATGGCACATACATACAGACATTTTAAAGTAAGTTTCAATGACTATAAAACAGTGACATGGTTTATGGTCAATTATTAGCAGAGAATTGCTGTTGTCCATGTCTGTTGAGTCAGAACTGACTCATAGATGACCCTTCAGCAGGTTTCAGCAGTTGTAAATTGTATGGGAGGAGACTGTCCAGCTTTCTCCCCCAGAGCAGCCAGTGGATTCAAACCACTTGCCTCTGGGTTGGTACTAAAACTCCTTACCCACTAAGAGAAATTTAGTAAATGCAACACGCTGGTCCAAATACAGACCTAACCTAACGCAGCTAGAATGAGAACTTAAAAAGTGACCAGGAGTCAAATATACACAAGACATTGTACACAATATACACAGTTGGTTTATGTCATCAAAATATCAAAACGCCCATTATAAACATAAAACCCATAGCCATCAAGATGATCCAACTCTATCACAGCGTAGAAATTCCCTGTAGGATTTCCAAGCCTGTAATCTTCACGAGAGTAGATTGCCACATATTCTTCCTGCAGAATGGCTTGTGGATTCAAACTGCCAACCTTTCCAATTATCAGCCAAGCAGTTTGCCACTGAGACATGGAGGCTTCTGTATAGTTTGGTTCATTCAGCTTTTCGTGAACATAACAGGGTAACCATAATTACCAATATTTTGGAGAGCAAGCCAACGCTTAAACTGCAGCACTACGAGGGTCCTTAACTCTTAACAAGCTAAGATAAAACCTGATGTCAAAGCATATGAAAACCATTCTGGAAATCTAAAAAGCATTTCGATTTGACATGGAAAAATCTCAAAATATGGTGCTCAGTGCGCACAGTGCCATGGGGTCAATTCAGAGTCACCCTCCTCAAGAGTCCTGAGGTTCTAACTCCACACACACTGCCAATCTTTCACTCTAGGAACAACTGGTAGATTTGAACCACTGACCTTCTGTTTGGAGCAAAACACAATATGTCAACTTTCCTTATAGCAATAGCTAGTTGAATTTTCTTCAGAAATCATATAAACGTATTATGTCTACAAATATGATCATTTATGCCTCATCCACAATGTGTGCTTCCCTGAAGCTGGCTGTCATGTCCCACTGGAGGCTGCGGCACAGTGCAGGAGGCAGCTGGCCCTGAATTGAGTCCCAGGTTCTCCCTGAGAAGTAGCACAAGCCTGGATGCGAGTGTGAAGATCTCAGAGCCTCGGCCTCCTATCCCTTAAAAGGAGGCGCTGTCACAGATGGTGCGGAGGTAGGAAGGCACGGGAAACCACGCGTGCCCAGAGCCCAGCACGGCACCTGGCATGAGGCTGGTCCTCCTCCCGTGCTGGCAACTACTGTCTGCACTATTATACCACCTTTTCTTAGTCGCCAAACTGTCTAGTGCCCGAGCAATGTCTGCTTCTGCTTGGAAAGGACTTCACTGGGAAACGAGGTGATCCCAATCTGGATCTGCTCTCACACTTATGATGCTCAAACCAGGCAGCAGGCAGTGGGGGAGATGAAACTGCCTTGTGGAACTTACCATGACTTTTGTCCAGAATGATCAGAGAGCACATTAAATCATTAGCAGAAACTTTGCTGCCTGCTGATTTTACAATGCAGGCAATGAAATTCATTGCAGAAGCAAAATAGGGCCAATAATATAATTACAGTGCTCTGCCTCGGCAGCCAGAGCTAATGCTATTATTTGACACTGCAACACTGTGCTTTTTCCCTCGAGTCTCAGTGGAGACAAGGTTCGCCCTAATTGGTTCCACAGCACAACCTCCCCACCACAATCTGTCCTCAGGACCAGTAATGTTAATTTCCACACGACTGTAAATAGTATTTGCAACCAATACAAACATGGTAATAAGCGGCTAGGTGGGTAATTAATGTGGTTACAAAGTAGCTTATTTGCATTTTTATTTAAAAACGGCCTTCTTTAGAAAGCAGCTCAGATTTCTCTTTGCAATGGAGCCTTGGTTAAAGAGTACAGCAGTAATTACTCTCTTTAGGGGTTCTTTTATATGTCCTTCAGGGAATTAGAATGAAAAGATAAGCAGAATTATAAAGGAAATCATGTAAAATATGAAATATACTACAAACACTTAGTAGTGTATTTACCATAAGCCAGGTCCACCTTCTTCATTAACAGAGTATTTTAACCAGCTTACAATACATTCAAATTAATTGTAGAGCTGGCTAAAAGATACAATAATTTAGTTAAACTTTTAAAAGTACACGATTTCAGGGTTTCAGACATCCTCTCAGCAAATGCCAAGACTGACTCATCGCCTCTCTAAAACAAAGGCCCAAAGGTGGTGATCCCTCTCCAAGAATGAGGGGGTCCCTGGGACCCAAAAAGTGGACTTTCACAGGATGATCACAGTGTCCAGCATGGTAGCTACTCTTCATCAAAAGTGGATATTTCTATTTAAAATTCATTCTTAAAATAAAACAGCAGACTGTAAGCACAATTAATGATAGCTTCCTTTTCTTAGTTTACATCTGACATTCCAGGGCTCAAGAACAAAAACAGGAGTAGGGTGGAAAACAAAGCAACAAATTCAATAATATACTTTGGAGGGCATGTCCGCCCTTCTCTCTCTCTGGAGCTTATCAAGTGGAAGAGCATGGTCATGGCACTAGGAACGAGGGCAGCTCAGAGAGCAGAATTCATGTTGAGGCTGTTTAATCATCACCTACTGACCTGAGGTTGGGAGATGGCAGCTAGGGCAGAGGTGAAAAGTGCACCTTCCTTAGTCCACGAGTTCACAGTGTGAGAGGAAGACTGTCCTGTGGGACACCAAAGCATACCTGTCGGGGTGCAGGCAGGGGGTAACGGAGGAACAGCTTCCGGTCAGCCTGGGCCCTGGGACAAGTCTGACAATGCATGCTTAAACTGACTCCTCAGGAGAAGGAGCCCAGGAATGGAAGCCTGAAAGGGCAGTGCTCTGGGGGTGCAGGAGTCCACACACACCCAGGGGCAGGGAGGGGCTCAATGTGTCTGGGGAGCTCTGTGGGGGCAAGAGCTATAGGATCCAGGAAAGAGGCAGAAGAGAAGTGGCACACTCCAATGTCACAAGTTACAAATGGACATATATCTTCCTTCAGCAATCATTTCCAAAGGGCCTGCAATGTGACAAAGGGTGTTCTCCATTACAGCTTGTTGTATATTATAGCACTGTGGGAAGAGCGTACAGAAACACAATAAAGGGAACACACAAAAAAAGTCTAACAGGTTCTGCTAAGGATAAAAGACAAACTATTAGAACCATTTGAACCAGCTGCCATCAAATGTGTCTCATGGTGAGGGTGCAGCTCTGAACTGTGTGCCTCAAGGCTTTCAATGGCTGGTTTTTCTACAGTAGGCTGGCAGGTCCTTCTCCCAAGGCACCTCTGGATGGACTCAAACCCCCAACCTTTAGCAAAGCAGCAGATGGTGTTGCCATTTACCTGGGATCAGCAATGAGGCAGGCTGACGGCTAAACCAGGAGAGGAAGATGTGAGGTGAATGCTTGGCCTGACTCAGAAAAGCAGCAACTAATTCTCAGTCACAAGGAATCATTGCCATAACCGCCTATCTTTATAAGATGAAAATTTAAATTCGTAGGTGAAACTTTTTTTAAATTAAAAAAGAAAAGACTACAAATAACTCAAACAATTCCAACAAACCAAAGTCCTTTAACCTGAAAGAAGGTAAGAGTTTAACCTCCATTTTCCTGGCCTCCCACACAAAAAGACATGCACACATACACACCCACACCCAGAGTCAAGGTCCCTGAAGCATCTATTCAGGAAGCATGTGACCTCATCTATAGCTGAGGCTTCAATGCCCATAAAGCCTGGATATACAATTCCAAGTATGTACAATGGTTTGTATTGACAAACTGGCTCTAAATTGTGAGTGCATCTAAGTATTGTTGTTGTTGTTTTTGTTGTTACTGTATGTTAGACGTTCTAATGTATCTGGAAGGGTTTCTTTAACGTGATTCTTACACACAGAAAGGTACACGATAGCCTGTATAGTAAGACAAACATTTCCCTACTTGGTGTTAGAGATAAACCATACTTAACAGTTTTAACTTACATAGAACATTGACTTAAATTAGATTTGAAGACAAATTTAGGAATAGAACTCATTCATAATCCAGGACTACCAACTATACATAATATGGGCTTTGTCAAACATCTAAATCATTTAAAACATGGATATACACACACACACACACACACACACACACAAGTATACACTAGAGCTTCAAAATATCAAACAGTCACCCAATGAAGAAGAACTCAGTAACACTGAAAGTGTTAACTACATGCCAGAAAAGCCTCCAAATGTGTTACATATACTTGCACATTTCCTTTCAAAAACTCGGGCACGTGGCTTTTGGTCCCTCTTTGTGCATGTAAACTGGCCTGGTGATTGCAGCCATTTGGCTGCTAACTAAAAGGTCAGCAGTTCAAATCTACCAACTACACTGCAAGGAAAAAGAGGCAACAGTTTGCTTCCATACAGATCGACAGCCTCAGAAACCCAAAGGCAAGCTGCCACGAGTCTGAACCAGCTCCACAGTCAGTGAGTTTGGCTTAGGGTTCAGGTATGATGAGCCACAAAGAAGTCAATTAATGCCCCTCCTCAAGTAAATGGATTATCTCATCTTTGTCAGTCTCTGTATTCCATATGATAGCTTAGTATTCTTTGAGCTGTATACTTTCGATCTAACCAAAATAGGTTTATAATATCCCAAATATACTCTGTAGACGTCACTACTATAACTAAAAATCCTACAAACTTGTGAACTATTCTATCAATTATTCCAATTTTGGGTTTCTTCTGCTAAGCTATACCTCCAGCATTCCTGATATCTACTATGAAATGCAGTTTTCAAATCCTTCCTCTGAAAAGAATCTCTTCTAAGGATCAGAAAGCTGCCTTGCTCTAATCCCCACCCAAACCCTTCCCCGTGAGGGAAATCTATGTTAATTCTATCTAACTGAAGCTATAAGGCCAAAATCACAGTTAGATGGGGGGGGAGGCGGTATGAAACTAATAAAATGGAATTAGCATATTCATGTGGGATATTATATATAATATGTACAAAACAGGTAGGCAAGGTTCTTAAAGTGTAATCTGATTTTTAAAAAGCTAGTAGCATACTGATGTATGTTTTAGAAAGTTTTGCTTAGAGCCCAAGTAAATATACTGGAAATTCATTTGATGCTATTTTCTAGCCACGAGTGTGAATACTTTTTTCTACTTTTCTTATCTACAATCACAAAATGAGTGCTAAGAGCAGGTGGCTCAACTCAGAAGCTCAGTGACTCAAGTAACAAGACCGATCTACCTCCCATCCTGCCCAGCACAGAAGGATAAGCAATTCCTCCCGGTCCTCACCACGATGCCACAGGGCTGGGCAGATGCCAAGTGCTCTGTGATGCCTGATGAGCTGGTGGTCCACAAACACATGGCTTCTCACCTGACCCAATCCTCAGCACCAAGACAAAGAAGGCAACACAAAATAAATTTTATTCCACATTTTCTTTTTTTTTAAAAAGTCAAGAACAGAATATATGATTAGGTATTACTGTCATGACAGGAGTCCAGAACGAAGCCTGCACAGTGGAGTGGACTTGGGAGGAGGGATTGTATAACAATGAAAGACTTTTTCTTTTACTTTTCAAAGAGAAGAGTGAATTGGGGACGAAGGATGGGCAGGGAGAAAAGTGCAACAGTGAATGCATGGAAATCTAAAGTCTGCAAACTTTCTTTAAAATTAATTTTGGGGGAAAAAAAAGCCAAGACTAAAACAAGCAACTTTATCATGTTTACACTATAAACATTTAAGACTAGAGACTCTAAGCTCAAGTATAGAAACCCTTGATAAAGTAATGTGGTTATAAGATGATGGATGACCTGGGTCTTTAAAAAATACTAACTAATGAGGCTTTGGGGACCAAGGTAAAGGAAACTGAAGTATACAGAACTCACAGCATATCAGAATTCTGTCCGGCACTCCACACTCATAAGCCTACTTCGGAATACTCTGGAGCATCCAATGTCATCTGAGGCAATGGTTCAGGCTGAACATCTACTTAGATACTGAGCTAAGGTTCAAACTATATGGTTTTGAAAGCACAAGATGCAATGTGTTTCCCCGTTATTCCAGTTTGACTGAGTGATCCCTTGCAAGAATGCAAGACCTAACTCAAACATTTATAAATAGTGTTCTGGCCTCCTTCCTGGCACACGTGAACAATGGAACTGCACTAAAATGAATAGAAGCTGCGGCTTTAGTGGCTGGCCAGAGGAGATGTTGTAAGAGACTCAGGTCTCAGGTACAACCTTTGGAGGACAGAAAATCACCAGCTATATCAAAGATACTGATGTGGCTGCAAGTGACAGAGATAATACGGCAAAGGCAACCGTAAAGTTGGCGAACAGCTTTCTCTCTCTCTCGTACACACACATCGCAACTTGTCTTACTCTGTATCCTTGAAGCAGGAAGCATTTCTAATCTTAGTGTGTACCATCAAGTCAGAACTGACTCATCGATGACCCTCCACAGGTTTTCAGAGGCAATAAATCAACAGAAGGTGACTGCCTGCCTTTCTCCCTCAGAGCAGCTGGTGAATTCAGATCATGTAACTCTGTGTTGGCAGCACACGTCCTTACCATGAAGCCACCAGCGTTCCATAGCCAGCAGCTCATATAAACATCTCTGTGGCTCCTAGTCCTGCAGACGAGGATACACTCTGCATTGACAGTAAGTTGGTCTGGCCTAAGTGTAGACGTTGTGCACACTATCACCTCTCCTTCCACTTCCACAGGCTGAAATGAAGGATGGTGCTGTTGTTGCTATGTGCCACTGGGTCAAAACCAATTCCGAGGTGACCCTCCAGTTTTGAAAGGCTGTAAACGGCACAGAAGAAGCCTACTCATCTTTCTCCTGCGAAACGGCTAGTAGTCCAAACTGTGTTCCTCTCAGCTGGCAGTGCAGCTCCTCATCACCAGCACTCCTTAATGCTAAGGAGACAACTTGTTACTTGTAAGGGTGCCGGACATGGACAGCAGCTGCTGCAGCAGAAGAACATGTGTGGGAAGTGAGTTCCTGAAGAAAGTAAAAAGGCTTTCTCGTTGCCATCGTCAGCCACAAACTGTCAGCTGACCCCTCATGTCTTTCCCTTCTCCCAAAATAGACTCCACAGCCGCTGCCTAGTTCACAAGCCCTGTACAGTTCTGCTAATCACACACTCCACTTGGCTCTCAACATGGGCAAATGAGCTGAGAAGAGGCAGTACTGCAAAGGCAGAGACCTTCACATCATCTGTGAGACAAAGCTTTGTCAACTTTTCCTCCAAGCAGCACTCTGGCTGGACTTTCTCTATATTTGTTTGTTCTTCTGGCAGTCATTACAGATATTCATTACTCTTCTCTAGCACCACAGTTCAAAAGCTTCAATAATTCTTCTGTCATCCTTATTCACTGTCCAGCTCTTAGATGCATAGCAAGTGATCGTGAAGACCATCACCTGAATCAGATGCACCTTAGTCCTCAAACTGCTCCATAATAATTTGGAAAGATCCATGACTGATGACTTGCCCAGTGATGTCTCCTGATTTTCTGCCAGGAGTGTTGACTGTGGGTCCTTGTAAAATGAAGTTCTTGACAGTTTCAATCTTTTCTACTTAAACATGATATTGCCTATGTTAGAATTAGTAGAATAGTTTAGTAGAGTGGCAGGATACAAGATCAATATATAAAAATCAGTGATTTGCTTCTCCAATAACAAAGCACTGATATGGAAACTGAAAAAGCAATACCTTTTATAATACCCAAGCACAAATCAAAATACTTAGGAATAAACCTAACTAGAGATACAAAAGACTTTTATAAAGAAAACTATGAAACACTACTGTAAGAAACAATAAAAGACCTAAATAAATGGAAACATTTTCCCTGTTCATGGATAGGAAGACTCAATATAGTGAAAATGACAAAAGCAATCTACATGTTAAAAGTAAACCCAATAGAGACACCAGGTTCATTTTTCAAAGAAAGACAACTGGCAAGTTAATTTGGAGAGGAAAGAAGCACCAGACAAGTAAAGCACTTCTGAAAAACAAAAACAAAATGGGAAACACAGCATTCCCTGATCTCAAAATCCATTCTACAGCTGCAATACCCAAAACAGCATGGGATGGGTACAATGACAGACACACAGACTAACAGGACAGAATTGAGAACCCAGAAATTAACCCATCTACCTACGGTCAACTAGTATTCAGCAAGGAAATGAAACCTATCAAAAGGGGAAATAACCACCTCTTCAACAAATGACACTGCAAAAACTGCACTTGGACCTACAGAAAGCTAAAGCAGTATCCACATCCAACACCATACAAAAAAATCAGCTCTAGTCCTTCAAGATAGATCAGAGACCTAGGGGTAAAGACCAAAACAAAGGCTGTGTCATCTGCAGAAAACAGGCTGTTGATCAGTCTTCCTTTGATCCTGATGAAAAGTATTAAATTTCATGGAAAATAGTTGGAAAACCATTGAAGGTACTTTTTAATCAACTATAAAAAAAAGCTAAACACTCCCAAGTTCTCATAACCCTGGCAAGGAAATACAGGGAATGAAGTGATTTTGTATTAATTAAACACTTGGATCCCATCCATAATGTTTAATGGAAATGGAAGCCACAGGAGGTCTTAAATGCCTGGGAAACACTTATCATGCCATTTAAATCCATGAATCCACCCACATCTACCTAGGGCAATCATTTACAGATATATGAAGGCCGAGGGGGAAAGTGATCAGCAAATAGAAATTCATCAAGTTTCCACACATTGCTTTATTTTCTTCTTCTTCTGGTTTACTTTTACATTATTATTATTATTATTATTATTATTATTATTATTATTTAAAGTTTCCAGCAAATTCTGATTAGAAAGCTAGTTCTGAGATAAGCGTTCAAATCCATTCATTTATTCACTCATTCATTCAACACACAGGAGAGATCACTGGCCAGTCTGTGAGCTTGGAGCCTTTCTAGTGATTCCACACCAGACATCTGGATACAAATCAAACGTATCCAATGCCATTTGTGTGCACACCTTCCACAATATTACATACTAAGTGTGTGAATATCTGAGGCTCAAAGAAATTTTATTTCCTGTCCAACACCACTTGGGACTCTCTAGTAGCCAAAGGTTTGATGTTCGAAATTACTTTCTTTCTGGGTTAGTTTTCTCAGAATTCCAGAGTCATCTCAGATCCTAAGGTAGAAAGCAAGTATCAAAAAGAAAGACAAATGTGACTATAATACGAATATTTGTTTTGCCTTCTCTCAGCATCAGTAATGAGCTCAGAAAATCGATGCCACATGTTTACAGTATAACTCACTTCGCACTGATGTTACATCAGAACCAAGTCATAGCTGACCCTTCAACCAGCTTTCAGAGGCTGCAAATTGCATAGAGGAGATTGCCCTTGGAGCAGCTGGTAGATTCAAATCACTCACCTTTGAATTGGCAGCACAAATCCTTTCCCACTAGGCCAGCAGAGCATAAGGAGGAGAAAAGAAAGTAAAGAAATAGGGACAAGTCTTGGGACAAGAATGATCACTTTAAACATACCTGCAAATGCTTTAGCTCGTCTTGCTGTTAAGAAAGCTTTCCTAAGGGGGGGGGGGGGAAGGATTGCAGGCATAATCATCGCAACCCTACAGGACAGAAAAGAAATGTCCTATAAATCTTTATAAGAGGAGAACCCTTCACTACTCTCCTGCAGGAGAGGTGAGAATTTTGAACCATCAACCCTTTGGTTAGCAGCCCACTTCTTTTTAGTCCACTGTGCCATCTGTTAAAGGAGAGAGCATTGCTTTCTCCTTTAAAAGTAGAGGAGACTAAGGAACAATTACTTTGTCAAATACTATATAACATAGATCAATAGTAATTCTACAAAACATAATGTACATGAAAGATTGCATGAAAAACAATGTAAATGAAAGATTGTATAAAACAGTGCACATGAATGAAACACAATGTATACGAATTACAGTATGCAAATCAATAAAAATATCTGAAGAAAAAGAAAGTCGAGAAGAATGTCACTGATTTCTGATGTGATGTTCTGACTCTGCCTGTGCGAGGTGGAAGACAAGAGATTCAGCCTTGGAGACTGGAGAAAACAGATTCTGTGTCAGCATCTTCTTTTCGGTAACTCAACAAACCAATTAATACGATACCTTTCCTGACCTTCTGGTAATAATATTATGTAAGCCTCTTAGTTTAAAAGCCTTTTGGTTGGAAGCATGAGGCTAAAAACCGTTTTGGAAGCCATTTTGGGTTCTACAGAGTTGGTTGGCCAAGATTGGTGAGCATTAGGGTGGAGAGGAGATTCGTTGAGGGGTCTGAGGGTCAGTGATAAAGCCTTCTAGGTAAAAAGCCTTTTGGTCAGCAGCAGGAGGCTGGAATCCATTTTGAAAGCCATCTACAGGAGCTGGCTTCTACCAGAGCTGGCTGACCATGATTGGTGAGCATTAGGGTGGAAAGTTGATTTGTTAAGGGGGCAGAGGGGATTAAAACGAGCTTGGAAGAAAGAGTGGCATCCACTTCCGAAATAGCTTGCCTCTGGAAACTCTATGAAAAGGGCTCAGGTCTTTCTTTCATTCATAGGGTTGCTATGAGTCGTCTACAACTTGACCGGACCTAACAACAATAACAACGACAACACAAAAAGAGCTACATTGGCCTAGTGGACAGAAAGTGATGCTACCAAGCCCAAGGTGGGTGATTTTAATCTGCAGACCTCAGGCCTGGTTTAAATTGGTTTTTGTCAAACATTCTTCTAAGTGGCATAGCACTGGTCTGTGCATTGCTGTACAGAGGTAACTCGTGGTTGCTGTGATGCTGAACACTGTGACACTGATGTGTCAAATACGATAATGGTCACCCATGGTGGACAGTGTTTGGTGGAGCTCCCCGATTAAAACAAGCTTGGAAGCAGAAGTGGCATACACTTCTGAAATGGCTTGCCTCCTGAAACTCTATGAACAGTGTTCAGGTCTTTCGTTCACAGGGTTGCTATGAGGCATCTACGACTCAGTGACACCTAACAACAACAATGACAACAATCACCAAAGTAGGTATGTTCCTTGAGAATAGTCTCTTTCCCTTTGTCTGCACAGCACTTAGCACAAAGCTTGGCGTAACTCGGCCATACTACTCTTGATTGAGGCGGTGGTTACACAGGTATTACATCAGCAAATTAGCTACAAAAGATCACTTTAAAGAGTTAAAAGACAAAGATGTCACTTTGAGGGAACACCCAATCCATCCCATGGTAATTCTAATGGCCTCACATACATATTCAAAGGCAGGATAACGAATAAAGAAAACCAAAAGATCAAAAAGAATCTATGTTTTTGAGCTATGACGTTGGTGAATACTATTGACTATACCATGAAGTGTCAGGAAAAACAAACATGTCTTGGAAGAAGTACAGCCAGCATGCTGCTTCAAGAGCAGCAAGGCGTAGTCTTAGGCACTTAGGGTATGCCATCAGGAGGGACCAGTCCGCAGGGACGACATCATGCCCGGTAAGTAGAGAGGGCCAATGAGAAGGAGCTGGATGAACACACAGCAATGACTGGCAGGTAACACAGAGGCAGGCCGTGTTTCATTCTATCGTTTAAAGGATTACTATGAGTCACGACGAACACACTAGCTCCTAACAACAACACACATGGGAAAATATTTCATAAAAACACAAGCACATAACTGCACACACAAAAATACATGCACTGATGAACACTGGCGCACTCTGAATAAGGTGTGTAGTTTAGTCAATGGCACCATACACACACACACACACACACACACACACACACACACACACACAAATGCACATGTATAATTCCTTTCTATACAGCTCACCTTAAAATAAGGGGGGAGGAGGAAATGAGGCAAGTCTCATCAACTTTAAGGAATGTGAGTATGGCGGGCATAACATCAATCTACGATGCCTTTCCTCTTCCTTTATGACCCAAAGATGCATTAAAAATTGAATATCTTTTTTTAAAAAAATAGAATGTCAACTACATAAAGGATGATCCTAACTACTGAAGGAATTCTTCACGGCTGTTCTCCGGCATTCCAATTCCCCACCGTCTTCCAAGTATGGAGGGCTGGCCCACACGGCCCACCTGACACCAGGCATGGCCATGCATTTGCTTGGACTAGCAGAGCACTGTGTGCCACTTCCACAGGGAACCCCTCAGAGCCGGCATAGTGCTGTGTGTCCTCTGTCTCTGCCACAACACTCATGGGACTGCGGCCACCACAGGACAGAACCCTCCAAACAACTCGGGACTGCAATGGAGCTGGAGCAGTTACTAACCCTTTGTCGTTTTAAAGCCACAGAGATTTTTCAATTGTTATTGCAGCCGAGCTCAGCCTGTCCTCTCCCATAACTCAGTGGCTGATTCTGCCGATGTGACATCCACTGTCCTGGCCCAGAGAGCTCCCCAAATGTTAGGGCTCCGTTCATCTGCTGTATCACCCAAGCTCGGTTTTACAGAGGTTTCATTACCAACCATAAAAACTGTAACAGTGGAACTGTATAAACAAACCAAACAGTATTTTTACTGTAAAACATGAATGTAATATAAATATTTGTCTTTGCCCTCTCTCCGCATCTGTAATGGGAGCAGAAAATTCATGCCATATGTTTACAGTCTAAGGGGAGGGGGAGGAAGGAGAAACAAAGAGAGCTCGACAGTTCGTCCATGTGGGTCCTGGTTAAACCGCTTAATATTTTTAATTCATCTGTATTCTTTGAAGCAGAAATTTGTCACAAATCAGAGTACACTTGGTAGACTGTCAGCTACCAAACCCATGGCTGTTTCTACAGAAGGGTCCTTGCTGAGGAAAATGTGAACATGGCAATAATTAGATCAGCTTCAGGCGCAAGATGAGAAATCACCGAGCGAACTGCTAGGTTACTGTTACCGTCTAGGCCAGCCCAGCTCAACAAATCTGAGGACAAAACTGCTGCTCAGAAGACTTCAAAAGACCTGTCCTACCTCTGCAGAAGAGCTGCTCAACATTTGGGATCTTGATGGTCCCTACTTTTTTTTAATCCTCATATGGAGAAGCATTGAACACGCTAAGTGGATTCTGCCTTCTGGAAAGCTCTCAGCTATGGTGGGGGAAGTGCCAAACTCAGGCTCCAGCTTTGCACGCAGAGAGCAACGGGGGATGTTTTTATTTCGGAGCCCTGATTGAGTCCTTGATGTGAAGTTGCTGAAGCTTGCCCAAAGTGTTTGTGCAGGCTTTTAGGATGCAAGCCGAGAGGCACAGGGAATGATTCCATTTTCTCCAAACAGGCTCAAAGACCAGAAGTTTCTGGAAACTGTCACTCTCCTACAAAATCCAATACCACAGCAAGGAAGCTTTGTTGGAACATGAAGCAAAGCAACCCAGAGGAGTCACCCTCCCATGAGAGGAAGACAGGCCCATGTGGGCTGCTGACAAGGAAGAGGGGGAGGTCAGGATGGGTTAGAAGCCAACACAAGCAAGGCACAAGGTTGATGTCCAGAATCTTCTAGCGCAGAGTGGTCCCCTGGCCAGCATTACTGACTCCATGCCGTGAACTGGGATTATCTCCCTGAGTCCTGATGAGGGCATCATCCTGCATTATGTGTGAAGATGGAAAGAAGGCACACTTTGTCCACAATCACAACACTGCCGGGGAATGATGGAGCCAGGAGACCTGCCCGGCTCAACCTGAGTTGAGCATCTATGCGTTCAATCACTACATAGCCTGTCCAGGGATAACTTCTTCCTCCCAACCAACTGGTCCAATGCCATCCAACAATGGTACCTGGTCCTTGACAATGTTTACTGAGGCTGGCCATATTCCCTCAGGCCACCCCATCATATGCACACTCCCCAAAGATTATCAACTCCCTGTTCATGTTCTTATCACCATGATGGTTTCTTTATTTCCATGTCTGTCTCCACCCACACTCCATCAGACTACAGAAAACATACAAGTTCAGGGTCTGGCAGGAGGGCTAATATAAAATAAGGATTCTCTGACACATGTGTGGATTCTAAGAGGAGCTCATCTGGCAAATTATCAATAAATAATATGATCACTGCTGTAATGGGGGTATTAAAAAGCAATTTGTGCACAGGGAGCTCATAGGATACAGGGACCTTTAATTTCTTAGAGCCACAGCCCCACCACCTGACTCAGAGAAAGGGCTGGCAGCCACCAGCTGAAGGAGGGGACGAGAGGACAGCAGAAGACAGGAAACATGGTCCAGGAAAGCTTCATGGGAAAGATACCAGGATCAGAGCCTCGCGGCCGAGGAGGCACTGGCTGCCTGCACAAGGTGGCTGAGATTCTCCCAGAAGAAGGATACAGATAGCATCCTAGGCTGAGATACAGACAGACCAGAGGGCTGGGAACAGCCTTGAGTTAGCCATGACTCTAACAAGGAAGAGAATGGTGAGAGACAAGCCTGCATGAGGGAACGGCGGCCAGGCCATGCAGGAGTCAGCACACACGGGATCTAAACAACTGTTTTCTTATTTTTGCTAGCATGTGTACAGCACACACTAGGTCCAGTACCATTCTAAGTGCACGGGTACTAGTCTACACCCCTGTGAGGCAGGTACTATTACCAACTCCATTTTACAGATGAGAAAACTGAGGCAGAGACAGAAGAGATCACTCAGCCAAGGTGTCAAGTGCCTAAAGGGCACTCAGAGCAGGGTTGGTCCAATCCAGAGTCTAGTCTAGTCTTTAACTCCAATGTTCTACTCACTGCCTCTTGTAAACGTTTACACCTATTTCACAGCTTCGTTCCTTTTAGATTGATGAACAAGCAAGTTTCAGGAGCCCTTCCCAAGATGGCACTTAGTGTGGACCAGGCAACCAGAGATGCTAAATGAATCCTTTCCAGAAGCCAGTGAGTCCATCGGGTGGGCTATTTACTTTTCTTAAATAAAGTCTTTATATGCCCACAGTTTATCCACTTATAAATTTAAAATATAACCTATCTTTTTAAAAAATCTATATTTAATTATACGGCATCAGTGAAATTTCACTTGGGGAACAATAATCTAACATAAATGAATGCTTCCAATAGAAAAAGCTGTAATTTAAAACAAATTACTGTGCTAGTCAGAAAAGGGGGAAATGTACTCTCTTCATAGGAAGAAGAAATGATTCTCTGGTATTAGGTGGCCCCACTCAATTAGAAAACGGCATCAATAACCAGGAACCAAACAAGAGCCCTGAATTCCTCTGCTCCAGCTCTGGGCTCACTGCTGATCCCGCCTCCAGCATGCTGCCTGCCCGCCCGCCCAGCCTGTGTTTCATTAAGGCTTAGAGTCAATTAAGCCACGAATTGGAACAATCACTCCTCCTTTGCAAAGTATTGATATTTTTTTTTTTTCCTGGCCGCTTTAGGGCTTTTCCAACCCTCACGAAGAGATTTATGTTAGACAATTTCTTTCTGATTAAAACAAATCATAGCTCAACAGTTCTAATTTCCTCCTTTCTAAGCAAGAAATGATCAGAGAGTGCTGGAAACAGTCATCAAACCCCATTGCAGGGAGGCAGGCATCAAAAAGGGCCAAGAAAACTCTACTCCAGGGGTTTCCTCTTTCTCTCTCAGTCTGTCTCCGTCCCTGTGTGTCCGTCCCTCTACCTGTCTCTGTCTGCGCATCCCTGCTCTCTACTGTTGCCTGTCCCTCTCCTTTTCTCTGTCACTGTCTATGTGTGTGTCTGTCTCTGCCTCTGTCTCTCTCCTTCAGTCTCTTTCCTCCCTGTCCGTCCCTCCGTTTGTGTGTGTATATGCAGGGTGAGGGGGAGGTGTTTCTCTGCATGTGTCCCCTTTTATTTCTCCCTCTCCTTTCCTGTATGTGTCTCTCTCATTAATTTCCTTTTCAGTATACATTGATCTTGACAGGCTTCAAGATAATTACTTGGTCATCAAAATCTAAGTCAGAAGGAGGACATGAGAAGAAAAACCAAGTCCCACTGGCTTTTCTGACATGAGTCAGGGAAACGGAACGGTTTATACATACATAATACCAATATATTTACCTCTAGAATCTTAGCATCATCTGAGGTCTTTTAATTTTTACAGCTGTCACCAATTTCTGATCAGCCATCTCTGCCTCCGTCACACACCCTCGATGAAGGCCCCACGTTGTCTGGATCCGTCCACCAGCTCCTTGAGCATCCTCTTTGTGAACCCTCACTCACCTCTCTGAGGAAATGATCTGCCTTTCTGTCCTTCAACACAAGCTGCTCTGCGGGTCTACTCATTACAGGAAGGCCTATTCCCGAGGACAGTCAGGGAAGCTGGCTAACTGTGATTTCCAAAATCAGAACCAAAAGCTGTCAAAACCCCTAAGAACAGCCTGCTTAACACAGCATTCTAGAACTAGTAGGCAGGTCGGAGGATGGCTGAAGATTCGGGGATACTCCGAAGCATCAGGATGAAAATCAATTCACATGGCTCAGGACCTGAGGGGGCAAAAACCTAGCGGATGGTTCTCCCTGCTTTTCTTGTGTCCAAACACTCAAACTCTCTGTCCCGATCACAGTGGCTGGGTACTAGCACTCTGGCTCTGCATGCCAAAACTCCCATCAGACTTGTCACACTCAGCCAGTCATTTGACATATATTTACCAAATCACTCCTACTGGTCAGAGCTTTGTTGCGCTTTGAGGCAAAGAAAACCAGGGAAGTCTGTCCGCTCATGGTACCTATTCTTCACATGCTGTGTGGGCCTGAACAAAGACCTCAACTTCTCTGGGCCTCAGTTTTCATTCTCAGAAAATGGGAACAGTTATAGATTGCCATAATATTAGCTGAATTAACATGTGTAAAGTGTTCAGAGTGCTGACTGGCTACCTGTACTGTTGTCACTGTCACTATTACATCACAAAAAAAAAAAATACCAACCACCCAATGTCCTGCCACTGAGCGTGAAGGGCTGGCTGTGATACACCTGTCCTGCAGACCACTCTCTGTGCTTTCTTCAGCATTCACCACGTCCAAGTCCTGTTTCAGAGATCTAAAGATGTTTTGTAGCTGTATTTGTTGTTCATAAACCGGAAATACCATCAAGCTGATTCGTATTCACATCTGCCATTTCTTTCCTCCAAGGAGCAGCTGGTAAGTTCAAACCTCGGAACTTTCCCATTAACGGTGGAGCACTTTCATCACTGCACCACCGGGGCTCCTCTGCAGTCTGACACCCACCACTGTTGGGTCAACTGCAACTCATGTTGACCTTCACTTAGGCCTCTGAGGACATCAGTCTTACTGGGAGGGGAATGCCCATCCCTCTCCCACCGAGTGGATGGGTGGGCACTCTGGACGGATGGCAGAGCCCACCCTAATCCTCTCACTCTAGCCTGTGAGGTGATTATCATCCTTCCCATCACTGCAGCCTCTCCTCAGAGGACACACACTATCCAGGGCACAAAGCAAACTTTTAGCAGCTCTCAGCAACCTACATTTACAGGCCAGACAAGCTGAGACTGCCCACAACAGAAGGAATTCTAAAACAACTGTGGTTTATTTTGACATGTCATCCTATGAAGTCTGGATGGAAGATTTACATGGTAGAAGGATCTGGCTTGGTCTAACACTGACACACATTCCTATTCCTCCAGTTTCACCATCCATGAGACGGGGGCTCAGGAGCTCCAGATGGTGGGGGGAAGTACTAGGAAAGAAAGATCTCTGGAATAAGGACTGAGCCGCCAATTTAACAAGAAACAAACAAAACATCTAAAAGTGACAGATACAGCTGTGCATTTGTCCAAGCAGGAGAGACGATCTCGGGCTCCAGGCTGGATGATCTTCTGTGGGAACAAAAGTTGTAACATCTCCAAAGTAAAGATATCAAGTCATAGTAGGCAAAGGAGAACCGCAGGGACAAGCTATAAGCTCAGAATCAGAACCTTCCAGAAGTCAACTCAGTAGAGTCAGCCAGGCCAGGCAACCTGGGTGGGACATAATGAGGATGGCTGGTCAGAAGTAGGCTGCACTGACTTCCTCACTCACACTTGCTCTCTTGGTACAATTATTATGAGTTCTCCTTTCACTCTTGACACCTTCTGGCTTGAGCAAGAAAGGAATTATCCAACTACTAAGAGGGTCACAGACAAGTAAACACATTTCTCTCTTTCAGAGAGTTTTCTCAAGTGGGGAAGGTGTTCTTCCATATCTTTTTAAAGGATTACAGCAGGAGACAAGGAAAGGGGTGATTGTTTTTATCTTTAGGACTCTTTGGATGAACTAAAAAGTGTCCCCTGGATGTCATGAAACAAGGATGCTCTTCAGCATCCTACTAGTCCTTTAACTACTGTGATGTGGACCGTCGCCAATGGCTGGCTGGCCTCCACGTGCTCCACTCCCTAACTAAGCCTCAGAGTCACCATGTGGAACATTTCACTCAGATCCCTCACCAGCTGCCATGACCTCAAAGTCCATCCTCGTAAGAGTGGTACCCAGGGCCCTGAATGATCTGGCCTCATTCCCTACAGTCCACCTATGCCTGACTCCTCACTGTCCCCTCAGCCCCCTGACTCCTGCCCTCCTGTTGTCCTTTCTTCCACTCTGGCTGTGCTCTGACCACCTAGGCTGACCACAGTCTGCCAGTGTTGCCTTCTTCAAGGAAAACACCTTCCCTGAGTCTTGACAGCACCCTTCTCATGAAGCCTGCTATTGAGTCTAGCACTGTGTGCACTTCTGCAGCATCTGAGCATGGGGGTTGGCCAATGAAACGCCCCTCAGGCCCTTACCGACATGTCTTCCTTTTTGCCTTTAAAAAGCAGCTCCTCCCCTGGATCCCTCCCCTCATTTTTTGCTTTCATATTGCTTACAATTTGATGTAGATTTCAAGTATCCTGTAATTCATCAACTAATTCTCTCCTGGCTACATATTCCAAGTAATTAAAGTTTAGTAATAACTTATTCTTTCTGCTCCAGCACCTGCATTTCATTTGTTTATTTTCCCATAGTCATAAATCTGAAGGGCTGTCAAAGTGCCATAATATTAGTGCAATAATCAAAGTTAATTAGTCCTTCTCAATAAGCAACAACAAAGCCATTACAGAGATGCATTGAAGTTTCTCCCTGCTCCCCAGTTTACAGATCACATTGTAGCTGGAACAATCAAACTCTGCGAATTGCCAGGAAACACGTGGAGTATTCTTTGGGCTTTCTTGAAAGAGGACTGTGCTGGCCGCTCGCACTGACTCGTTAGCTCCGGGGAGGCAGTCAGTGCAGAGCTGGGCTCCTGCATCCTGCCTGATCAAGGAGACCAAATCAAGCATCCAGCACTCTCCCAGCAGCAAGCCTGGCCATGCACATCCAGAACCTCCATCCTGGAAGAGGGACAGGGATTGAGAGGAAAAAAGGGGGGCAGCCTCGCTGCCAATGTTCTGTAGCCCACTATCTTCAAGAACTTCAGATTTATTATTCAGGGAATTTGAGAGATGTGAGTATTAACTGGGTTCCGATGAGAAGGTAGTCAGTGGAAGTCTGAGGGCAAAGCCAGGGCCTGTGGGTAGAAGACGTTTGGAGCTTGAAGGAAGATTCTACTGCCTACATGAGGAAGAGTTGTAATTGAGAGGCGCACAGAAACAAGACGGTACACCTGGGGGTGAGAGAGCCTGGCCATCACTGCCCTCCACAGAGGTGCTGTACGGCTGGTCTACATGCAGGGAAAAGTCAGGCAAGGTCACTGCGAAGGTCAATGCTACCTTAAGGAAGAAAAGTCCCTTGTCTTTAAAAGGGAGGTTTGGTGGCACAGCAAGGTAAGCACTGGTTGGCAGGGGGAAAGAGGAGGCAGTCTACTTTTGTAAAGATCTACATCCTAGGAAACTACGGGCAGCTCTACTCCTTCCTATGGGTCATTCTGAGTTAGAGCGGACTCCGGGGAAATGGGTCTGGTTTTTAGTTTTATCTTTAAAAAGAACGCTGGTGGTGCTGTGGCTAAAGCATTCTGCTGCTAACCAAAGTTTAGAGGCTGGAATCCAGTTCCAAGCCGGCTCACGTGATGCTGGCCCCACGATGCTGTAGGTGAGAGGCCACAGCAGCTCCTTATCACACGGGTCACTTGAGAGGCTTCCCTCAGAACAGGGGTCCGAGAGAGAGCTAGGAGGACGCTCTCTGAATCTTCCTCGGGAGCCATGTGCTATCGTTTCCACCACATTCTGGTCATTAACAGTCAACCACCTAGATGAACCCACCCTCCAGGAGAGAGAATGAGGCTCTACCTCCTGAAAGGAAGATTAACAATAACAACAAAAATGTGGGTGTTTTCCAAACCGCCACAGTCACTCGTAAGACGTCCTTTTGTAAGGCCTTTGACCTGGAGTTACTCCTACCTACCCTAGTCAACTGGAGGCCAGAGCGGAGTTCTAGCTGAATCCGCTATGAACAGAAGTCTGTTGTGCCAGCCCTGCTTCTGCCTGCTGCACAAACCCCAGCCTCTGGGAGAGGCCAGCCAGCCCCACTGCCAGGACACAGGCACTGCAGATGCCAACAGAGAGCTCTCCTCCCCTGAGGGACACTCCCCACCCCATTCCTTCCCTTGGATCATCTCAACATTCTCTGCTGGCAGAAGACACAGAGAGGCCTGGCCACTTATCCTGGTCACTATAAAAAAGGGGAAGGGGCTTCTGGCAGCATTCGTCTGTTCCAGTGGTGTGTACTGGACAAGTCAGGCTCTCTGTAGCTATCATTTCTTTAGTATGTGCTGAATTCTGTGCAAAGCAATACACAATTTCCCTTCTTCCTTGAGATTAGCACCATTCTGCAAGTAAACCAGCCTAGGGTTCTTGTAGGTAAATAAAACAAGGTTTAAACAATGGTGGGACTTGCTTAGGATCACGTAATAAACACAGGAGCCACCAGGCTTCAATCCAGCCTTGTGGGATGCCAAATCTTGAGCACCCTGCACTCTTGGGCGACCACTCAACAAGCCAATTGTCGGAGGACATCAAGTTTATTCTGACTCACTGCTACCCCATGTCCAGCATTTCCAGGTCCAAGGTGCTCCTCCCCACCATTGTTGCAGCCGCTGTGCCAATCAAAAGTCAGCTGTATTATAAGTACTAGCTTCAAAACATGCTTAACCCATTCCAGGGGTGTGACTCCATTCTGAGACTGGCTGTGTGGTCGACAGTGTGTTCCTGCTTGTCCTTGAGGTGTGGGAAGTTTTAGTAGCCGAGGACTGCTGCTTACTCAAACACCTGCTACTTTTGAGAGTCTCTGTAAATGTCCCGTAATAAACGTGACAATCTCACACCTACTTTCTCCCTCTGAAATAATGGAGCCTAAAAGCCTAGTGGCCAGAAACACGCCTTTCACCCATTGGCTAAGCACCCTCTGAAGAAGAAATCTGTCTCTTCAAGCTATGTCAAATTTGCTTAATAAGAACTCAGGGGACCCCATACTAATGAAAGGATGCATCTGCTCTGGGTTCCACATGATTGGGAGTGATGGTTGCAGCTAGCCACCTAGCCTTGACTTTCACTCTTTAGCACTCTGCCGTTAATCACAGCCCTCATTACAGAAAGGTTACAGTGGATATCAACTTTGAAGGATTCAGTTCAAGACTGCAAGCAGTAGTCAGGGGGGAAAAAGGAGGGAGAGGAAGGCATGGAGGTGGTGATCAAAGAACAGAGAATAACACTTACGACGAAGTCAAGGCAATATTTTCAGAATGAGAAATGAAATAGAAAGATGAGAGGGGATGTATTGAGCACAAGTTTTAGGAATTCTAGAGGCACAGAAAATGCAGAATATTTTAGCAACCGATTATGTCTATGAGAGGGATGAATAATTTATTATCTGATAAAGGATCTTTCCTGGGCCTGTGACAGGAAAGGTCAAAGAGGCAACTTAAGTGGAACAGTAAATACACTGCATACCACGTGGAGCGGAAGGCTGGGAGGGGGAGCGAAGACAGTGTGTCCTTCAGCGAGGTCTACAACTTCATCAGGTCACAAAAGGCCAGTCGGAGACTCACTTTCCAGGGGAACCACTATCTCATAGCAGAACAGAAAGAAACCCAACATGAGAAAAAGATCTCTGTAAATACAATATTTGGCTTCATCCTTGGAAAAGATGGGCCTATCTTCTGGGACAAACAAAACAGATCAGCTATCATCAAGTCAACTGTGGTCCATAGCGGCCTCGTGTGGGTCAGAGCAGAACCGTGCTCCACAGGGTATTTCAACAGGAATAGATCACCAGGCCTTTCCTCAGAGGCATCTCTTGTGGGACTGCAATCCTGCTCCTTGAGTTAGCAGTGGATGTATTAATCATTTGCACCACCACCACCACCACTAGGAATTTTGTAACAAAGGCTCTGGGCTCAGGCTTCAAATCCTGCATCCATCACACAGCTCTCACATGGGTAAAACTGGGCAAGTCTTTTAGCCCTCCTCTAATGCCTCATCTGCAAAATGGGTTGAACACATAAATATTTCACCAGGACGTGCCCAGGCACAGAATCTGGCGCAAAGACAAGCAGACTCATATGTAACATGAGTCCATGAGGGGAGTACCCAACCACCTAAGCTTCCAAGGTGGGGTGATTCTGACCCTATTGGAATGCCTTCGAGTCAGAACAGACTCATAGCTGACCCTCCAGTAGGTTTTCAGAGGCTGTAAAGTGTACAGTTTGATCTTTCATACTTTGGACATGTAGTGAGGGGATGCTAATCTTCAGAATGGGACATCATATATGAAAAGATGGAGGGTCAGGAGGACAGAAAGACCTCTAGAAAAATGGGCTGACAGAGCGACTTAGGGAATGGGCTCCAGTGTGTCAGAGCTGAGGAGGACAGCACAGGATAGGGTTCAGGTTGGCTGTTCACAGGGTCACTCTGAGTCATACTCGATAGCACTTAACATCAACAACAAATTGCATGGGCGAAAGTATGTCCCTCTTTCTCCCTTGGAGATTCAAACCATCTGCTTTTGGCAATGCAAATCCTTTTCCACTAGGCCACCAGGGCTTCCTCCCAGCCCTATCAACCCTTTTATACTAAAAATTCAAGGTATATGCAGTAGTTCATAATAACAAATGAGCAAGATTTAAAATGTTTCAGAGTATCTGAGCGAGCTCATTCAAAGTTGTAAAGCATACAAAAGTAAGCCATATATAGTAAGACACACATTTTCATAACTTGGTATTAAGACAATCTATGCCCACAACTGTCCCAACTTATACACAAATTCCATTTAAAGACAGACTTAGTAATGGAACCCATCTGTAATCCAGGAGTTGCCTATATATAATATGGTATTTAAACAATGCCCAAATCATATAATAATCTACTTCACAGAAGATAACATACGACTACATAAATATCTACCCCTATCTGCAGATGACAATAATAATATGAAAATGTGTAAACAAAGGGAGTCCCAAGAAGAATGCTAGAATTTTGTCTTTACTTGTTTTATTTTGTGCTTATTGATTCAAGCAAGTGCTTTATACAATCCTTGCAGGCTCACCACCTTATTTATTTCATATTTTATTTAGTGAAAATCCAATACTAAACATAAAAACAATTTTTAAAGCAAAGAAATGATGAACAAATCTAGTGGCAGATTTAGGATGGGCCTTTCCCAATAATCTAGACCTATTCATAATATTAATAGTCTTTTAAATTTTTTTTGTCTAAAGATCATTCAAAATAATGGGGTTGAGCCCTATCACTTTGCTGTAATGCACTGACTGCAGACTATCTTTTCCAAGTCAAGTCACCAGCTTAGACAAGTATGAGGCTCACGCATTATCCACTTGCATGTTGTACATCTACCTCCCTCTCACCACCTACATACACAGAATAAGACCCCACGCCTGAAGCTATTGGATGTAGACAGGAAAATTACAGGGTTTCAGGCTTGCGTTAGGAACGCTGGTGTTCCAGTGGTTAAGGTGTTCACTACAAGCCAAAGGTCAGTGGTTCAAACCTACTAACTGGTCACTGGGAGAAAGAGAAGAGGCCAGTTACTCCCACAAAGATTTGCAGCCTTAGAAATCCCATGGGACAGTCTCTCTCTTATTCTCTAGGGTTAACTGAAGCCAGAGTTGAGTCAACAGCGATGGGTGGATGGATGGATGGATGGAGGAAAGATGGATGGATGGTAAACATTCATTATCACAGGAGACTGGGGAGAACGGTGACAAGCAACAAAGCTATTCCCATTCCTACAATCATGGAGTGGCCTCAGGGGAGCCTGAAAAGTAACTAAATTCCTGCTCTCAGTGGCCTAGTGTTAAGGACTTCCTGGATTTCTGCAGAAGTCCTTCAAAATAAAGCCATTTTTTTACTCAGCTCTCTCATTCACCACTCCTTAACATCATCATCAAGAAGAGACAAGTATGTCAGAATCTATTAAAGGCACAGCAGAGGCTCACACCCATGCACCCAACATGTTGGCTGGCACCTGGTGTTCACTATCTGTAAATAACACTGGAGTTAATCTTCCTAATACTCATCAATGAGGTCACCAGGACCTGATATTGTCAGTGCCTCCCACATGCCTTCACTCTAACTACATAAACAGACCCAGGAGCCACTCTCTTGAAAACTGGAATAATTACAACACTTCATTCTCCCCAACAGCAAACAGTGCAGCCACAAACAACCAAGCAAGGGCTCGCTCCCTAAAATATGCATATTCCATTACCTCTGACTAATAAATCTTTTCCTTTTACCCCTCATCTCCCTGTTTTCTCAATAACCATTCTGATATAAACTGTTCTTCTGTGTTCCTGATGACTAATCCCTTAATCATCTTTCCTAAATATATGCAAAGTGTATTTCCTTGTAAATACAAAAGAAAAAGCAATCACATAAATAATTAAGATGGCTTCTCAAATGACAGTTGAGTGCTAATATGAGCTATGCTGGAAAATACTAATCAACAAACTAAATACACATCTATTAAGATGTAGGAGTCCAGACAGATGAAGACAGGAAAATAATTCATTGCAACTCCATTGGAATCGTGCTGATAAATAACTTCCCCACAGCCACTCCTTCAGCTACTTGGAAAGATTAAGAAAAGGAAGCACTGTTTTGTACCTTCATATAAATCAGAAATTAATAATAACAAAAGTAACATTATGAACATTTAATTGAGCCCATAGTCTGTCCCCAATACTGTGTTAAATAATACATAGTTAATACTTTTAATAATCATAACCATTCTGACACACATAACCTGATTTCCATTTCAGAAGTTCAGAAACTTGCCCCTGGTGACTGCCATTGCCAACATCACAGCTGAGGATAGCCATTAATGTCACTACAGTCTTCGCCATTACTGTCAGGGCAGTGCGGAGCAGTGGTTTGTAACTGGAGCTGGATTTCTCCCCTAGTGAGCAGCCAGCAAGGTCTGAAGACACTGTGGGTCTTCACCACAAAAGGGGGCATCTCACTCACACCAATGGGTAGGCCAGAAACTCTATCCTCCAAGAGTCTCCTCCTCCCAATTCAGGATTATCTGGCCCAAAAATAGTAGGTATTTGGCAGAGAGAAAGGCTGGATAAAAGCATGTATCTACTATTTTATTTGTTCCACAACAACTAGTCACAACTTAGACCCTGTTTAATGAGGCTCCATGGCAGCCTGCTTCGAATGTTTGCCTGTAAGTGCAATGGGTTTTAAACACTTACCCTCTCCTTTCACCAAGGAAGGGACAGCGCCTGATGATGGACTGGACATGGAAGTTTGCCTGGAACTGAGTCATTGCTACTTTCTGACCAGGAGCTGTTTCCATGAGGTGCTTTGAAGGGAAACAAACACCAGAGGTTTCAACCACAAACTCGTCATCTAGTGGTGAGAGCAGAGATGTCCGAAGCCAGGCTAAGATCAAGCATCGGCTACTCCTCAGCTACAGGGAGCTCTGGTGTCACAGCCGACAGTGAGCTGTGGCGCTAACCCAAAGGATGTGCCTGGCCAGCGTTCAAATCCACCACTGGTTCCAGGGGACAAAGGTGACCAGTCTCCTCCCCTCCAATTACAGCCTCAGAAATGTGACAGAGGTCGCTAGGAATTGGAACTATCTGACTTGAAGGTGGTAACTTTGAGACAACTCACTTGACAGCATTAATGTATCTCATTCACACATCTGTTCATTCTAAAACAAGCTGAGTACCTACCACATAGACCCAAAATGTGACCAGGAGTGAGGAAGACGACAGCAATTCACAAAAGCTCAGAAAAAGAGGAAGAACACACTCCTAAAAATCATCCTAGACAATGGGGACCCTGATGGGCTGTGCATTTGGTTAACCTCTTGAAACAAGAAAAAATTTACGATGACTCCATTTACTATGACTCTCGACCCTTTGGTCTCTATCACACAACCTGTTCCATCAGAATCAATCTTCCCCTATTGTCTTCCAGATTCAGGCCATGATGTTCTCAATCACCTGCAACACATCAGAGAGATGGACAATGAACAAGGTGGACAGAAGAACTGATGCTTTTGAGCTGTGGTGTTGGAGAAGGGTCATGAATATCCCATGCACTGCCAACAGGCCAAACATATATGTCTTGGAAAAAGTGCAGCCAGAGTGGTACCTGGAGGCAAAGACAGTGAAGCTTTGTCTCTTACACTTTGGATATGTAGAGAGGCAAGGCTGTTCCTTGGAAAGAAACATCATGCTTGGAAAGATGGAGGGTCAGGAAAGGAGAGGAAGATCCCCAACAAGATGGACACGGTGAGTTTAGTAAAGGGCTCTGGTGTGTAAGGGATGGTGAGAATGGCACAGGATCAGGCAGGGTTCAGGTCGGCTATTCATAGGGTCGTATGACTCATAATTACCTCAATGACAGCTAACAACATTGTTTTCCAAAAGAAAAGATTGAAGTTGTCAAGGGTTTTATTTCAGTTGGATACACATTAACAGTCATGGAAGCAGCAGTCAAGAAATGAATGAAACAAACAAACAAAAAAAGGAAATTAAATGATGCACTGCATTGGGCAAATCTGCTGCCGAGGATGTCTTTAAAGTGCTAAAGATGAAGGCTGTCACGCTAAAGACTGAGGTGCATCTGATCAAGTCATGGTGTTTTCAAGAGCCCGCTCAACAACAAATAAGAAAGACCAGAGAACTGATGCCTTCAGATTGTGAAGCTGACGAAGAATACTGAACACCCCATAGACTGTCAAAATAATCGGTGTGTCTTGGAAAAAGTACAGCCAGAGTGCTCCATAGAAGCAAAGACGGTGAGATTTTTGTCTCACATACTTTGGACACGTTATCAAGAAGGACTAGACCCTGGAGAAAAGCATCATACTTGGCCAAGCATCCAGAAGAAGACTCTTCACAAACTGGACTAACATAAAGATGGCACGCACCGACTCAAGCACAGCAACGACAAAGAGGATGGCACAGGACGAGGCAAGGCTTTGTTCTTTCGTCGCTGAATCAGAGGGCACTCTATGGCACCTGACAAAACACTGTTGAAAAAGACAAGATTGGACTGACACAGACCTGTGACTGATCTGGTAGGTAAGGTAAAGCCTGTAAATGGACGTTCTGGTCTCGATACTTCAGTTCCCAGTGTTAGTCTGCTCTGGGGACTGCTAAGACGATCAATCCATCAGATATACCACCCCATAAGGCATCTTAAGGGTCTTTGTTAGTCACAAAACGGCAACAGCAGCAGAGTCAGAGTCCTGCTGCACTCCATCCATCCTGGCCAGGCTCTGGGAAGACCTGACGTGTAAGCCAAGAAGCACCACTGGACAGCTGGAGCGTGAAACTTCGTGGGGACCTGCACAGACCAGTCATTCTTCTCTTATGATGTGACAGAGGAGTCTGAGACACACTCTAGGACTCAGGAGCATGTCACATACAAACTCCGCCAGAGGTCACTGCTCCGTTTTCCCTCGCCAGCCTGACCCAGTGCTCAATCCCCAGCAGGTGCTGGATTTCCCAGCATTCATGGAGCCCCGCCTTTTGCAGTGGACAGTCCCCATAAGCAAGGTCCCTTGCACGTCCCTGTGTGACTTCTATGACAAGTAGATCTAGACAGGGTTTGGCATAATGACATCGCCTTGACCACTCATGGCAACCTCTCTCCCCATCTCTTGATGATTCCTTGTCATGGCTCCTCTCTTTCTGTAAACAACTGGCTGATAAAAAGGTGGCCTCAAGTCAATCTGCTCCCTCTCTGCCCAGCTACCTTACCCGATCAAAACCAACTGGTCGATCAGCAGTGCAGCACACAACGCAGTGTGCCCCCTCCTCCATTCTGTTCCCCGCACTCAAGCTTACAGCTGCCAAGGTCATCACAATCCGTCGGGTTCAAGAGGCTGCAGATCCTGACGCAAAGAGACTGCCCATCACTCCTCACTGAGCACCTGGGGAATCTGAACCTCCAACTCGTCAGTCAGGGGTGCAGTGTGGAACCAACTCCACCACCAGGGCTCCTTACTTACCCCACAGGACCCAGAATTTTCAGACCCCAAGTTTTAGGGAGCTCAAATTTAGAAAACAAAGCAGGGAGAGGAGGAGAGATGAAGGGGAACCGGGGGATCCACATGGCCTGGAAGTCTCGCTGTGCCTTTCATACAGTGCGTTCTAATACCTCACCCGCTGCTGCTCGTTTCCCTTTCGCTCAATGCCGTTTTGAGGGGTGCAGTCCCTGCCATACTGCTCTGCTAACCACAAGGTTATGTGCTTCCAGAAGTTCAAATCTACCAGCAGCTCTACAGGAGAAAGAGGGGCAGTCTCCTCCTGTTCAGATTTACAGGCTGGGAGCCCCTTGAAGGGTTGTTATGGGTTAGAATCGACGCAAAGGCAGCAAATATCTCAGAGTGGAGAGCAGGACTTGTCGGATCTTCATAAACAACCCTCACTCCAGTAAATACTTATCTACTGAAGGAAATAATAAACCCCAAGTACTGAGACACTTGGCAGAACTAACGTGGAAATACCAAAAACAGTGTACTTTATCTCAAATGAACAGACTCCCTCATCAACCAGTGTAAGGGTTTTTTGGTCTATTCAAGGAAAAGCACATGCTGGTGGCATAGTGGGTAAGGAGCCAGGCTGCCAACACAAAGGCAGACAGGATGCTCGAATCCACCAGCTGCTCCTGGGAGACAGACAGACAGTCTCCTTTCATACAAGATACAGCCTCTCAAAATAGACTAGAGGTAGTTAGGTGCAAAGACAGCACATAACAACAGAAGGACAGACAGACAGGAATAAACGCAGTAGACCATATCTGCACGGCTATTTAACCTCTCAGGCGTGAACCTCTCTTCCAAAAACACTTTATTTAAATATGTCTACGGCTTGGTAGGTCCTGCCATCCTCCCTCCTTTGTTAATTATGCCAAATGAACTGCCTTTTAAGAGGGTGTTTCACTTCTGCCCTGTACCCATTATGCTGTTTTAGTCATTTTCTTTTTCACCCTTCTTCTTCTTCCTAACTTTGGTGCATCCAAAAACACCTCAGCACAAGGGCATTTCCTCATGAAATAATGCTTAGTAATAAGTAATTACACACAGATAATTCTGTATGGAATGCACTTTTACTGAAGATATAGTTGATTAATAGCTGAATTCCGCAAAAGTGGTGTGAGAGCTCCGTAAGGGATGTCTAGAATGAGAAAGGTAACTGCTTGGGAGCAGAAGATAGATGCGCAGCACTTCCTCAGAGAAATACGACTCATCTTGAAGTGCACCATTCAGACAGTACCTTGCGGCTGTACACACACCCCTGATGTCAACTGACGGGTGAGATGGAGGGTGTGCGGGGAGAGGCCAGCTGAGGTGAAGGTCGGCAGACCATGGGTTTGGAAGCCAGATGGGCTGAGCGGGGCATCTGCCTCTGCGCTGGGTATCCAGGTGGTTTCGGGGATGGGGGGCAGGGGTGTCCCATCACCTTTCGGTCCTCTACTCACTGTCTCTCCTGTAAAACACTGACCACCAGGCCTCTGTCTCAGTTTCTCGAGTGCTAAGCCCACAGGGGAAAACCGACACGTGGTAGCTGTTCGTCGTCCCATCGTGGCTGTGAGAACAACACTCCTTGGGCTAAGAGGCAGAATGTTCTGGAACATGCCAGTTCTGGGACACAGAGTTTAGGCAGGGATAGTGAGACCAGACAGAAAAAGCGTGAGGAGGAGGAGGAGGAGGAAGGAGTTGGGTGCCCACGGAGCCTGGGCGCTCATGAGGAGACAGCCCCACCACCCAGTAACTTCTGAGTGAGCTTTTGCTGAGAGTAAAGTGTCTGGCTCATGGTAAGGGTCTCCTGTGGGGCGTCACTATGCTGAGCACTTTCCCGGCACCAGGGATGAGGCTGCAGCCTACAGTTTAAGCAGCGAAAGTTGGCAAGCAGCTTGAAGAACGGGTGTTCATCAAACTGACCTTGAGGAAAACCAGAAGGGAGCATTAATGATGTGCCAGCTAGAACCCTGCACAAAGTGAGCTACCGGAGGCCTCAAGGAAACCCAAGCACACGCTTCAGCCACCGGGAGTGGAGGGCACAAGCCGGGCGCCGAGGCAGGGCCTGCGACCTCATGCATGTCTTCAGCCGTCTCAACAGGCCAATAGGGTGAAATCACAATGATGATATCCCACACAGGTTTCCATTTATACACTTTTGGTGCCAGATGTGAGTTTCTATGACTGTAATCTGGGGAATGGAAGGACATGGTATAAGGAGACATACAGGCAGCCAGCAAAGAGCTGAGAGAGGAGGAGGGAAAGGTTTTTCCGTCTACAGCCTCTGTAACCAGAGGGACACATCTGACTCGTCATGTGAGCCTAAGTGGTCTTTCTTTCCCAGGTCCTCTGCCTCTGTTCCTGATAGTGACAACCGAGAGTTGATTCCTTCTCTTAGATCACTGTTCACTAGGTTGCTTTTATGTCATATTCAGGTAAAGAGAGAATGATAAATCTGTCACCCAAAAACTTAAAGAAAAAACCTTCAAGCCACTGCTGGGGGTTAATGGGAACGCAGCACGATCCCACGATAAAGTTCCCTGCATGCTGTGAATCGCAGTGAAGGACTACGTACTATCTCTCTGGGGGAGTGGCTGGCCACTTTGGCTGGGAAACTTTCACTTAACAACCCAACGTTTAACCAACTTACATGGAAGCAATGGGGGCTAAAATGAATGAAATGAAGGCAGGCTGAACGGAGGGACTTCTTCAGCAATAAGAAAACAAGACAGTGGACACAAGCAGCTTGTCCCAGGAGGAAGAAAAGGTAGGGCACTTCAGTGTCCTCTGATTCTCTGCCTCAGACAATGGTTAGAACAGTACAAACACCGAGGAATCTTTCCCATACACGTTGCTTCATAAGAAAAGAAGGAAAATTTTTACAACACATCAACAATTGTTTTAGCATTATCTTCCCAAACTCTCTCAAACATTACTTTCCCTGTATAATTTAAGTATCACAGTATTCACTAGAGCCTCTTTTTCTAGTTTAAAATAGAACTTCACATTAGCAAAGTTTCAGCCCCAAGTAGACAGCAAGTACAGTGTCAGTGGAAGTGGAGATTAGGACCACACTGTTTGATGACTAGTGGGAACATGCTACAAAATTGTAAATGTGTATATCCTGTGAGTCAGAGAATTCTCTGCTAAGATTGTGCCCTACGGATGTAGTCACAAATATATACACACACACAAATACAAAAAAAATATATACACCAAGGATGTGATCAATGCAACATACGCAATTACGGGTAAAAAAAATGCAAGAGAGTCTAATAAATTTTAAGAGAGCACCACTTAGAGCAATAAGGCAGTTGTTGTTAGGCACTGTGGAGCTGGATCTGACCCACAGCAACCCTGTGAACAAAAGAACAAAATCCTGACCAGTCCTGCACCACCCCGCAGTCTCTGCTGTGCTTAACCCATTGCCACTGTCACCAACTCAGTCCATCTCCTTGATGGTCTCCCTTCCTTTACTGATTTATGTTTCCAAGCAGATGTCATTCTCCAGGGCACGGTCCCTCCTGATAACACGCCCAACATAGGTGAGACACATTTTCAAGTGTGCCATGGGTCAGGCACACTTTAGTCTTGAAACTGGCATTCTTGCTCTGCAGCACTTTAAAGAGGCCCCTGGGCGTCAGAGTTGCCCACTGTAATACATTCTTTGATTCCTTGACCACTGCATGAACACTAATATAGTGGACCCACGTAAAATGAATTCCTTGACAATGCCAATCTTTACTCCATTTATCATTTCTATTATCAAAGGAGGTTTTTTTCTTTTTAAAATTTTACTATCATGTTTTTATTGGCCTAATTGTGAGATTCCTTTATTTTCTTTACATAAACAAAGAGATGCAATCTATCCTGGAGGCTATATAGTCTTTGAGCAAAACTTTCAGTAAGTACTTCAAGTCCTTTTCAGCAAAGCAACACAAAATAATGCATATGCACAAACGAGTGTATAAAACGTTTTTTGGAAAGAACACAGGCATGCCTTGTGGTATTGAGTTTCACTTTACAGCACCTCACAGATATTGAGGGTTAGCCCAATGGAAGGTCTGGGGCAACCCTCAATGAGGCAAAGCTGTCAGTGCCCTTCTTCCAATAGCAGGTGCTCACTTTATGTCTGTATGTCACATTTTGACAATTCTCACAATATCTCGGTCTTTTTCCATCATGCTATTTTATACTCACTAGACTATATTATGGAGCAAATATACTTTTATATGGACTTGAAAACAAACAAAAATCACGTTGCTCATTTTATTGCAACAGTCACTTCATTGTGATGATCTGGAACCAAACCTGCAGCATCTCTAGATATTTCTCTACACAACAAACGGTTACTATTTACCTTGCCAGAGAGGGCCAGAAAGAACTGTCATATTTTATTTTATACTTTTCCATTCAATATGCACATTCAAATCACATGCATGAATTACCATTTGCTCTCTTCTTTACATATCTCTAGAGATTAGTAGTGTACCACCTAATAAAGGTTATTGTATTTTAACAGAGTAATTTTTTATTAAATGAAAAAAAGTTCTTAAATTAAAAACAAACAAACACACACTTGGGCCTTGCCATTTTTCTTCTTTTAATTTAATAAAGAATAACAGATTCAGAGAGCTTCAAACAAGGGTTTCTTTGAAACATACAGAAAAGGCAGAAAGAATATTTGTTTCTTTACTGTCATAATTTCTCAGTCCAGATCACCACCAGAAGCACCTTCAGTGTGCCCTCATCTCTTCCTCCACATGGACTGAATCATGAGTGTGTGAAAGGTGAAGACAGCTGGGACGAGAACTGCCTGGCTCTCACCCTCTGCTCCAGGGCTCACTGCTCTGATCCCCCACGCCTCCACCTTCTGCTCTGGGGCTCACTGCTCTGACACCCCAACCTCTCCACCCTCCACTCTGGGGCTCAGTGCTCTGATCCCCAACCCCTCCACCCTCCATACAGGGCTCACTGCTCTGACCCCCGCAACCCCTCCACTCTGGGGCTCACTACTCTGACTCCCCCAACCACTCCATCCTCCGCTCTGGGGCTCACTACTTGGACCCCCAACCCCTCCACCCTCTGCTCTGAGGCTCAGTGCTCTGAGACCCCAACCCCTCCACCCTCTGCTCTGAGTCTCACTGCTTTGGCCCCCCACTACTCTGGGGCTCACTGCTTGGACCCCCTCTGCCATCCCCACCAGCACCACTCCTGCCTGGCTTGATCTCTCTCCCTCCTACCCTCCTCTCTCCTCCCCTGACATTCACTCTCACCTCCCCAGGGTTATTCACCGTACTGAAGCTAGATGGCCCGGCTCTGAGCACTACTGGCACTTTACATGGATGTTTATATTCCTTGGTTAAATCTGTGTTCCACTCTGGGCTAAAAGTAACATAAGGTTGGTGACAATGTCTAGCTTGCCTTAGCAGTAGATTGCCAGCACCCCTCAGTGAAACCGTTCATGAATATGTGACCAAGTAGCAAGGCAATGAATGCATGCAGGCCGACTAGTCTTGACAACGAAGCCCAGAAATCACGCTTAAACAGCAAATAGCTGGCATGATTCACTGGCCCAAACCACTGTCTCCAAGACTCTATGTGGCACCCCCTACCCGTCAGTAGCCTCTTCCCCTCCCATCATGACAGTACCCATTTTCTGAGTCCTCCAAGCCCATTCCTACCCCTGTATAGCCTGTTCCCACTGCAGGAAAAGCTATTTCTCAAACTGTGCAAGGCTTACTATTCCATTTAAGATTCAAAACAAATGCCAGAGCTTTAGAGGCCTCAGTGCACCAGTCCCTGTCACTCCTCACCCTTTACTGAACTTATTACAGCCTGACATCCTATGAAATATTAACTCGCACATAACTTTAAGCTCTTCATCCTCTACCTACAAGGCAAGCCCCATGAAGACAGGGACCTTGTTTTGAACAATGCTATTTTCTCAGTTTCAAGAGCACTGTAAACCTTCAAACAAACTGTAAATGTTTGCCTAGTAAATTCAACACATCACTATATCAGCATGGATAAAGACACAGAATAAAAAGCAGGAAGTATAAAACATAGATAGGATTAAAATTTCCTCTTTGCTAACTTTACAATCAACTCATAAGCATAATGACACCCCAGTTGCATGCATGGGCATTAGCTGTATTTTCGTTTTCTTAACACAGGAGTTAGAAGAGTAAACATTCTCAAATCTCTGAATAATAAAAACAGATGACACTAACAATGAACTATAAACAACTGTGTAGATAATAATGGGCTTGCTCATTCTTTTATTGAAAAAGCAAACAAAGTGAATGTGGCTTTAAAGAAAAAGAAAACTTTATTTCAAGAGCAATAAACTTTACACACCACACTAAAATTTCCATGTGTTTATCCTAGTGTGGCTAGCTGGCAATTAAAAAAAAAAAAAAAAGACCACGTACTCACCCACTCTTCTAAAATGCGTGACACGGCTTCGCTGGCTCTTGTCATATTCCTACAGGCCAGGATCACATGGGCACCGTGGAGGGCAAAAGACTTGGCAGTTTCAAACCCTAGAGTTTGAAGGAAAAGACAATGTTAGAAATACATCAAAGCACACAGTTATAATAAAGATTTGCATTTGAATGGATATGTGGACCCACATTGGACTTCTGATTGAAGAGATCCACTTTCGAAAGAAGGGCAATCAGAAAAGGAGAGAAAAATGGGGGAAAGGAAAGGAAAAGACTGCAGAGAGCACTGTTAGGCATCTGGGGCAGGTAAAGCTTGTGCTCATCAGAGCCCACTTCCGAGACCTAATCTGCAGAGTGCTCACTCACAGCAATCACCTGGGCCCACAGGAGTGGGAGGAATGCAACAATGGAGGAACAGGCTGAGCTTAGACATGTTTCTTCAGCGCTGCCCACCCAGCATGCACAGATGTGTGGTGATGAGCTGGAAGGCTTGCTGGCTTGAGGAACAGGGAGTCCTGAGGACTCCTGGCTTGTTGATATGACTGGGCTGCACATGGGAGCTTGGGCTGAGTGAAGAGACCAACAAGTATGGACTCCTGCACTTACAGCTGATGCCTATCTGAACCTAGCCATGGATCAGAACCCAACCAGATGAAGAGAAGATAATCCATGCTGGGGGCTGGGGTTGACTGCTGCAACCTGGTGGATGGCTCAACCTGGACTAGACTTTGCTTATGGATCAGTTCCCAAGTTGAACAGAAGATTCTTCATTAAAAGGGAAAAGCTTGTTCCCTCAGAGTACTGGTTTAATAAGGATGGCAAAGGCAGCAATTGACAATCTAAGACAGGAATACTGGGCATGAGGCATGAAGCAGATGCTTTACTTGCTTTCACAAGGGCAGTTGGTGGAATGATTGCAAGGGAGGAAAAACCCAAAGCCACAATATAAATGAATGAAATAGAATGTAAATGAAGGCCTGTTCAGAACATCATTTACATGCATGAAACGCAATGTATATGAATGAAAAAAATTTTTTAAATTGTCACCTCTGAAGCTAAACATAAAGCATAAGACTACATAGGGAACTAGGACATGGCCGCAGCCCTCAAAGAACTCATGGTTTAATGAGATCAAATACACCTGGGAAGTATAACAAAAAGAATTTGCTGAGTTCTTAACAACGTGTCCTGCAGAAAAGAGGGAAGAAGGGAAGGAAAAATAGACAAACAGAAGCAAACAGAGAGAATTAAGTGGGAGAAGGGGCACAGAGAAAAAGTACAACTGACCAGTAATGGGATTAAATAAAAAGATAACACGTTAGATCCTACAAATAACTGGAAAATCTTAAAGTATGCTGGGGGAGGGGAGTTATGCTGAACAATTTAACACCAATAAATTTTAAGACACAGGTTGAAAATTACAAAATCCTAAAATACATAACTAAGAAACTGCAGCAACAATAAAAAAAAACCAAACACCTAGAAATGGCACATAACAACAGAAAATTTATTTAAAGTTGCACATATTTAAGGAAATGGAATTCATTTCTTAAAAAGAACATTCAAAATGGGTGACCCTGGAGGACATTATGCTGAGTGAGGTATCTCAGTCACAAAGGGACAAATGCTATATGGTGCCACTGTTGTAGAATGA
>NW_006399822.1:8682567-8772833 GCF_000299155.1 Elephantulus edwardii
AGAACATTCCAGATCCATATACCTTCAAAAGTGAATTTTACCAAGCATCACCAAATTTATATAAACTATTCAATAGCAAAAGAAGCAAAATTCTCGGTTATGTCATAGAGCTCAATTTCATTGTTGTTACATGCCGTCGAGTCACCTGCGGCTCATAGCAACCTTGTGTAAAACAGCTCTGCAGCCTGCCCTGTCCTGAGCCAGTCTCACTCCAACACACCTACCCCGTTACTCCATCTCATCTGGAGTTTTCCCTTCCATTCATCTCATTAATCATTTGGAAATGAAAATTATACAACTGAGAAACTATTACATATGTACTATTACAATAGCAAATTTTTTTTAAAAAATTTCAAACTTGGGGGGATATGAAATAACAAACTTGTATATTACTGATTAAAAACAGAAAAATAGCCTAATTCCAGAGCTTGTGCATCAAACTGCTCTAAAGAGAAAAACACTACATTTTATGTGCTGCGATGGAAGAGAAACAACAGTGCAAGAGAAAAGGAATCACTTCAACTAGTGAGGGCAGCAATGTAATTCAGCCAAGTCAAGGTCAAAGATAATAAATTATTTGGCCCAGAATAATGTTAATATTTATGAAAAAAATCACAGTATCATTAACTCACTTAGATGAGCATATAAAAGGGTCCCCCCAAGTTCATTCCTACCACTTTGATCTGTCTACTCTTAAAGGAAGCTGGTCTATTTCTAGACATCAGTTCTTACACGAAGCACTGTGTAAGTTCAAACTCAGATTCAGCACACTTGGGTTGATTCCAGATTTAGCCATCAACAAAATAGAGGTTCTAAGGCTATGTTTTTAATCCACGTGGAACTCTTAGTTATCTTTTCTGTGAAATGGGGAGTAGATGGCAAACACATACTTAAGAACATAACTGTGTTGTTGTGTGTACCATCGAGAGAGAACTGACCCATAGCTGACCCTCCAGCGAGCTTTCAGAGGCAATTACTGGCACAGGAGGAGAGTAGACAAGAAAGAAATGTTACCTCTGCTCTTGGCGTAAAGCCCTATGTATTCTCTGATCTACAAGACACACCAGTTATTCTAACAAAAAAATTAAAACTCCTAGATCTGTCACTCATTAAGTGAATGGTTTTAACATCAACTAGAATCCAGAGAAATTCTCATTGCCTCCGCAATGCCATGTGCCTAAATTCCAGCTCCACATCACACTTGAACTTCACTGTTAATATATGACAAGAGCTGTTAGTTTCTGAGATCACGTGGAATCATTTTTCCCAGATGCTCACTTACTTTTATCTAAAAATGAATGCCTGTAATAATGTACAAAAATATTGCAAACTTACACTATATATTAATCCATTTGCCCCATTTTTTTGACGCATGTTGTTGTTGTTGTTGTTAAGTGCCGTCGAGTCGCAGGCGACTCATAGCGACACTATAAAGGAGAGTCCTCAACGCTTGGGTGCCTTTCATCCTCTCTCCAGGTTCATATGGTTTCCGGAGGCAAGCTGTTATGGAAGTGGATGCCACTCCTCCTTCCAACTGATGCATGTAGTGAAAGATATTTAAAACAAAATCTTCTACAGGTGGAGCTGAAGGTAAGAATTTGACATTAATTGATGTGTATTGATGGGCTTGAGTATATCAGAGATGATGAGGATGGCTGAGAACAGGGCAAGGTTCAGATCTGTTGTTCACGCAGTCACCATGATTTCTAGTCCACTTGAGGGCACCTAACAACAAAAGAGCAGCAGCAATCCATGAGGCCAACTTTACTTCTTCGCACAGCCAACAAAAGGCAACTAGATCATTTGGGAAGGAGAGGGAAGAGTCAAACATCAGGTTTTGTAGGCTGGCTGTCCTCATATCGTATGGAAGCACGCATAGTATGGAATCCTGCTGACCAATAAGTTCCACCCGCGGGGCTTCCTGGAACTCTGGCAGCCGCATGCAGGTAACCCAAAGTGACTGAAGCATCACCACTTCACCTTTAAGGGCTTTGCTGCCAGAAAATGGTATTCCTTGGAAATTTACAAGCTAAAGCAATGATAAAACATCTTTTCCATTATATTTTCAACAGGGTCAAAGGGTTAAAAAGAAGGGAGGGGGGGAGATCCAGACAAGTGGAGAGAGATGGTGAATACAATGCTTAGTCGTTTTTTAAAAAACCACATAATAAGGACCAAGAGAGTATCAATGTAATAATGCAAGGTCAGGCACACCTCAGCTACTTCTCTAATTAACTTACTAGGTTAGCTATAAACTCCCTGGGGTCTATGTCTTTCTCAGCTTGGAACCCACAGGACTAGTACATCATTGCTGTTGTTAGTTATTGCCAAGTTGGTCCCAACCTACTGCCATGGTGACCTAATACCAACAGCAGGAAAGGAACTCGGGTCCTGGGCTGTCCTCATGATAATGTGTGACTGAGCTCCTTAGTGTGACTCCTGTGCCAACCCCTCGCCAGGAGGCTTTTCCTGGTGACTGAGCCTCGACTTTAAGCAAGCATGATGTGCTCTGCTCACACCCAGTAGGAATCAAGTAATGTCCTCCAAAAGAACAAATGGCTCTGAAAGACGGCTAATAGGCCACAACTGTGGACTATATCAAAGCAACCCCAGGCTTTTCCAACAGCTACACCAAGGGCTAACTTTCTTCTGGGTGATGACTAAATATTACAATCCAGCCATGATATCGCTCACTGCGGTTCTGAATGACACACCCAGGCAAAATGAGGGGGAAACGCATGCCCTTTTTCTATCAAATTTTATTTTCCCAGAGAAAGTGTTAAGGCATGCTATCTCACTTGGCAAAATAACCTCCAGCAAAGGACTATTACCAGAAAGCACATCTGACAAGACAGCAGCAACGGGCCACAGGAAGAAGCTCCTAGAGAGGCCTTCCTGGAGGGACAGTTATGCCAGCTCTCTGTGTCCTGTCAAATTACAGTGGCTCTTGCACCTTCCTTTACCCACGCAATGCATTGCACAATGCCAGGGGGCCTTTAAAGGCTACTGCCCACAGATGCACTGTCTTAATCTCTACAATTGCCTTTAGAGCAAAAACAAAGCATGGCTGGAGGCTTCAGAAGATGATGGCTTAACAAGACGTACAATAACACTGGTGTGGGAAGTCATCTTTAGAGTGAGGAACTTAAGCGGGGGGAAACCCAGTTATTAAACACTACACTCTTGGCACCAGTAGCCAGGAAATTAAAAGGTGCATTGCCATGGGAAAGTCTGCTGTTAGGGACCTCTCCAAAGTACTAAAGAGCAATGGTGTCTCTCTGGAGACTAAGGTGCATTTGATTCAGGCTATGGTCTTCCATCAGTGTTATGCATCAGAGAGTTGGACAATGACCAAAGAGGATAGAAGGATAATTGATGCCTTTGAGCTGTGGTGCTGGAGAAGAGTACTGAGAATACCACGGACTGCTAGGAAAATGAACAGAGTCATCCTGGAAAGGGTTAAACTGGGTGGCTCCTTGGAGGCAAGGATTCTGAGGCTCCGTCTAACATACTTTGGACATGTTGTGAGGAGAGACCGGTCCTTAGAGAGGGACATCATGCTTGGGAGAGTAGAGGGACAGCGCAGGAGGGGAAGGCCCTCTATGAGGTGGATTGATTCAGTGACTGGGATAATCGGGATGGGAGTGTCAGAGACAGTGCAATTGGCACAGGACAGAGCAAAGTTTAGGGCTGTTGTACATAGGGTCACTATGAGTCGCAAGCGACTTGATGGCACATAACAACAACAACAACAACCTACTGCTCATGTCCTGCTGAAGCCCAGGAGGCCGGCGCCCCCACCCCCGTAATACTGCGGCTGATGACCAGTTGAATTAGTTAAATGTAGTAGTGCTTAGCCTATTCTGCACAGCACCAAGGTTTAAGCAAAAGAGTGAAGGTAATGGTTTACTAAATTTAATAATCTGATTCATCTTATAAAAAAGTAACTTTATGACAGTGTTTAAATTGAACCAAGCCAAACTGCATGGAGATGGGATGGCAAGTGTGTGTCCAGGAGTGTGTTTGAAGCAAATAATGTGGGGGTGATGAAGGGAGGCCTTTTAAAACAGGAATCAGTTTTCTAGACTTTTTTATATTCCTTCCAATCCTAAAAACTGAGTGACCATGGAGGTTTAATAGCTCACCATCTTGGGTCTGAAGCTTTGGACACAAACACATTAAAGTACCATATAATTGAAAACATACTAAAAAATAATAAAAATTTTCAGTTTCTCGTACATAAACTTGCATCCTCTAGAACAGAAGTTAAAAATGAAGAGACCACGGAATAAATGAAGCCCAGAAATCAGCTCTGCTTGCTTTATCCTTTTTCTTCCTTCTTTCCCTTCTTCTCTCCCTTCCACCCACTTCCACCCTTCCTTTTTCTCTTCTCCCTCCTTCCTCAGTTTCCTCCTAATGTGAATTGCTGTTGTTACTATTGTAAGCAAAAAGCCCATCATCAGGCATGGGAGGCCAGGGTTTCCCAGATCTTGGCAAATCCCCCACTGACTGGGGGGAAGGAAGAGTGTTCCTTATCCCATTGCTCAGATGGTTTCTTCTGGTTTGAGTTTTTAAATTTTCTCCATACCATGGATAACTTAGGCAGTGTCCCCATTTACTGTAAATTATGGTTTTAATTATCATTTTTATTAAGATGCCCAAAGGAGTAGAGGCTTGCAACACCCGTAATTTCTAATGGGCTGTTATTATTAATTTATAATTGTGAAACACTGGAGACAAATGTTAGTTGTAACTGTGTACAATTAAAAGGCCTCTGAGACAGGGCGTTTCTTCCTCCCTGGAACGTACCATTTAAGCAAACTCTAGGAACCAATCAACAAGTAGCAGAATCTTCTAGCATAAATTGTCTCCCCCACCCCCAGAGGACTCCATCGTGCACAGAGCAAGAAGATAAACGTAATGTCTTTCCTCTGGAGTTTGATTATGAAACCAATTCAAGTTCAGACAATTTTTGTGTTCATAAACTATTAAAGGATGTTTCTCCTACATCCACCTGAATGTATTATTTATTTTATTTTTTAAAAAGGGGGGGGAAATGCCACTGTCATCAAGTTGATCCTGACACAGTGCGTGATCTTTCGTCAGGATCCTGAGGCTTAATATGAGCAGACTGCCGGCCTTATCTTTCTGCCACAGAACAGTTGCTGGATTCAAACTGCCAACTTCTCGGTTAGCAGCCGAATACATAACACACTAGGCCAGGATCATATGTCCAAGTCTGAGAAGAATGTAATAAGATAAATATTAAGATAATGTGAATGACATGTCAGTGGCATGACAACCCCAAAATCCAAGCCAAGGCTGTTAACTTGATTCCAACTTACAACCACCCGAGAGCTGCCAGAGGTCTCTAAGGCTATCAGTCTCTAAAGGGAGCATTAGAATGCCTCATCTTTCTGTCCTGAGGCAGTCAGTAGTCTCAAACTCCCAACCTTTCAGTTAGCAGCCAAGTTTCTACGCTGCACCATCAGGGCTCCTACTAGTGACATGACTCTTCCGACCAAGCTCTGAAATCAAATCTCTTGTGCACTTCAGATGAGGTTCTGGGATGCATCAGTTACCACATACATGGTGGGCAGACAGCCCATACTGCTGTTTCTGTAGTTACTGAAATTACCAGAAATATCACCATTTCCCCTCCATAACGTTTCAATTTCCTAGTTGTGAGGTCCTAAGGGTCACAAATAGCTCTCTGTAAACTCCCAGTTGCCAATTCTTCAGAAGTTACACAGCTACACAGCTTTCTCCTGAGAAAAATAAGTCAGGACTAGCTCTGCGTTTAAATGAAGGCACCATATATGGATCTCAAATCAAGCACCACATATAAATTTTTCCATGCCCCATCTACATACATAAGCCTTAAATATAAGTTGTTTAACAGAAAAACATCAGTGTGAGAAGAGAGAAAAAAACCAAACCCACACAGCAGCAGAACTCGACCTTTTCACATAACTAATCTTTGGAAACATCCCCAGGCTGCATTTCCCTGCTCAGAGCAATGCAATACCGAGGCTGTAATGTTCTGTAAAGTGATACAATAAATTCCAAATGACTGCCCTTGATCTCTAAAGAGGAAAGACTGACCCCAGGCTGGCTACTGCTGTTACTGCTCTGCTCAAATGGTTCTAACCTGAGCCACCAGTAACCACCAAGGTTCCAACAACAGTGAGAAAAGTGCCCAGATAAAGAGAACAATGAACATGGTCCTATACAGGCCAGTGAAGGTAGCTGGTTCAAGAGGAGCCTGTGCTGGTTAGAGTACATGCTCGTGTGGGAGAGGATGCTGACAACCAGGCCACCTCACATCTGAATGGGAGAATAAAGTGGATCAACATCTTCAGGGGAAATCAGGTCAAACCTAGGGAACTCTGGTGGCCTAGTGGTAAGGAGTTGGACTACCAACCCAAAGGCAGACAGTTTAAATTCATCAGCTACTCTTAGGGAGAAAGATGGTCAGTCTCCTCCCATGTAACTTGTTATGTGGCATCAAGTTGCCTGTGACTCATAGTGACCCAATGTGCAACAGCCCTAAAACCTGCTCTATCCCTTGCCAGTCTTATTGTCTCCGACACACCTATGCACATTACCTCAGTGACTGAATCAATCCATCTCATCGAGAGTCTTCCTCTCCTGTGCTGTCCCTCCACCCTCCCAAGCATGATGTCCCTCACCATGTCCAAAGAATGTCAGATGGAGCTTCAAAATCCTTGCCTCCAAGGAGCAGCCTGGCTTCATCCTCTCCAGGGCAGACTTTTTGTTCTCCTAGCAGTCCATGGTATATTCAATACTCTTCTCCACCTCCACAGCTAAAAGGTATCGATTCTCCTTCTGTCATCCCTAGTCATTGTCCAGCTCTCTGATGTTTAGTAAGTAATTGCAAAGACCATGGCCTCTAAAAGGCACACCTTAGTCTCCAGACTAACATCATTGTTCTTCAGTACTTTGGAGAGTACTGACAGCAGACTTTAGCAATGCAATTTGTCTTTTCATTTCCTAGCTGCTGGTACCAAGAGTGCTGACTGTAGAGCCAAGCAAAATTGAAGTTGTCAACAATCTCAATCTCTTCACCATCTATCATGAGCCCAGCCTCCCAGATAATCTGTTCTGCATATAGATTAAAAAGGTATGGATATAGGACACATCCTTGATGCACACCCTTCCCAATTTAGAACCATGCAGTGTTTCCTTGCTCTGTTCTGACGACTGCCTTCTGGTCCAAGTATAAATTTCACATAAGCACCATCAAGTGTTCTGGGATTCACATTCTTCTCAGAGTCAGCCAGTTTGTTGTGATCCACACAGTCAAATGTCTTTGCATAGTTAATGAAACAGAGATAGACAATCCTCTGGTACTCTCTGCTTTCAGTCAATATCCATCTGACATTAGCTATAATAATATCCCTAGTGCCATGGCCTCTTCTAAATCCAGCCTGCACTTTGGGCAGTTTTCTGTTGATATGTGACTTACAATTTCTTAAAACCTACTGAAGCATCAGCTATGACTCAATTCCAACTCAATGGCAACAGGTTTACTGTAACTTTAACTGAACCTAGTCGCCAAGATCAAGGGTGATTTTTTAAAAATTATTTTTAATGTGATTTTAACAAAACTATAGAAAAGTTGGATTTTCATTCATACACTGGTATACATTTTCCTCCCTACCCACTCCCAGTTCATTTTTTAAAAATACATATTCATTCAACCCATGTTTATTGCTGTGTTATTCATAATAGCAAAGAGACAGAGAAAATCTAAGTGTCCACTAACAAATGAATGAATAAAAAAATTATGGTATATAATAGAATATTATGGAATATTATGCAGCACTGAAAAACCAGGAAATGATAAAATAGTATACAACAAGCTTAAGTCTTGAGAAGTCATCTACTGTTATCTCTCAATCACTCAGTCATTTAACGAATGAGTTTTTAAAATGCAGTCATTGCAAGCAACTCTTGAAATTTTTTTTTTACTCATTTCATTTCTAAAAGGTTTCAGTATGAAATATCAAAGGCCTATCTTTACTAAAGTAAAAGTTTAAAGGCTGCAATTAAAATTAAAGTAATATTCCATTAGCCTTTTTTTAATAAAAAAAAAGAGCATATTATATATAGAACAGTTTATTCAGGAGGCTGGACTCTATGAGGAGAAATGTGGCATCAGGATTGGAGGAAGACTCATCAACAACCTGCATTATGCAGATGACACAACCCTGCTTGCTGAAACTAAGGAGGACCTGAAGCACTTGCTGCAGAAGGTCAAGAACTGCATCTTTCAATATGGATTGAAGCTCAATATGAAGAAATCAAAGATTCTCACCACTGGGCCAATTGACAGCACTGTGATAGAGGTGAAGAGATTGAGATTGTACACAGCTTTAGTTTGCTTAGCTCCACAATCAACACTCTTGGCACCAGCAGCCAGGAAATTAAAAGACTAATTACATTGGCAAAATCTGCCATCAGAGACCTCTCCAGAGTACTGAAGACCAATGATGTCAGTCTGGAGACTAAGGTGCACCTAATACAGGCTATGGTCTTTGCAATCACTCGCTATGCATCAGAGAGCTGGACAATGACTAGGAATGACAGAAGGAGAAGTGATGCCTTTGAGCTGTGGTGGTGGAGAAGAGTACTGAATATACCCTGGAGAACAAACAAGTTCGTGCTGGAGAGGGTTAAACAAGGCTGCTCCTTGGAGGCAAGAATTCTGAAGCTTCATCTGACACACTTTGGACATGTTGCAAAAAGGCACCGGTCCCTGAAGAGGGACGCCATGCTTGGGAGGGTGGGGGGATAGCACAGGAGAGGAAAACCCTTAATGAGATGGATTGATGCAATGACTGGGATCATTGGGATAGGTGTGTCAGAGACAGTAAGATTGGTACAGGATAGAGCAGGGTCTGGGGTTGTTGTACTTAAGGTCACTATGAGGCATATGCAACTCGATGGCACATAACAACAACAACAACTTAACACTTCTGTAGCCCTGGTTCAGATCTTAAGAAATAGCAGTTAAAACAGATCAAACTAAAACAAAGAGAAAGGGCATCTGACAAAACCTAAACATATAAAAATAAGCAAATGAAGAAATAAATCCAACTCATTAGTCAACGAGACCCTAAAGTTTTAAAGGTTTTCAATAAAATATAGTTTCTTTCATTTCTTGGCATTAATAACAGGACCTGAATGGCTCCAATCTTTCTTATCCCAGCACAGCCTTTTTAGCACAAGTTTATATTCTTCGGGGTATAAACCTTTGAAATTAACCAATCACACACACACAGAGCTCCTCATGGCCTCCCTTCTTAAAATCCTGTCGCACAGCAGCAACCGCTAAGTATTTCTGGGGTTTAGAAGTGGAAAGATTTGCCCTGAAGTACGCTCTCTTTTTCTGCGGGGAGGGGACTGTATTAATTCATAGCCACTTCAAGAAAAAAAAAGAAAAACCAACTCTGAACTTGCCAGCACGCTCATGTTCTATTACTGAACATTTCATTGTTTTCACAGCTGCCCCTGGCTTTCTTTGCCTGCCTGCTGCCTCCTCACTCTTTGGGGCCTTGGAGCCTGGGCTCCTTATGACAGCTGCCACAAGGTGCTGGACCTGCCTTGGCCCAAAAGGAATCCCTTTCTTCTACATCATAATGACCAGGGAACCAGAATCAGCTTGTTCTTGCCTCCCTTCCCCCTCCAATTCCCACCCTAGTCAATTAGCAAGTGCTCTGAAGGAATTGTTTTAAATAGAGAAACAAACAAACCAAGTCTTGCTCATCACCTGAGAAGCTGCAGAGTAAACGCCTGCTCACCCTCAGTGTGGACACAGTAACCACCTTTCTCATCCAGGCACCTTTGGGGAAAGAAAATTCAGATCGACCTTGGCTCTCACCTTTCAAAAACTGGGATATTACTTCAGCTCTTGAAAAAGATTAAATTCTTTATACTCTCAAAGTCACGTGGAGGTGCTCAAAACACAACGCTAGGGAAACTCAGCGCTTCTTTGAAGCACACTTTTAAAGAACCCAAATTGGCTTTTCATTCTCAATCGCTTACAACTTTTTAAGATGCAACTTCTCAAAGGTACGATTTAAATTCTGTCTTTGAAGCGACATCCATGTCCAAAGAGTCCCATTAACTCTGTGCTCTCGGGGCCCCTGTGACCTTTTCTGAAGTCAATGACAGTGACAACTCCTTCTCAGGTGATAACAGACGGAACTGGAATTGGGCTGTGATCAGTTGGGAAGCAGCGATTATTCAGAAGAAAAATTCACTCTAAATGTATAACGCCAAGTGAAATGTACGATTCCAAAGCAAACTGGGTTTAATGTAAAAAGCACCTAATTAAAGGGCAATCTTTGTGTGAGGTCACAAAAAATAAGTGTCACTGATAATATATGCAACCAGATTGCCTCCCAAAACACTGTCAATATTTCCAGGTAAATTATTGTAAATATGAAATAATAATATGCTTAAACCATGGACTGCTAAGAGAACAAGTTCATCCTGGAAAAGGGGAAGCGAGGCTTCTCCTTGGAGGCAAGGATTCCATCTGACATACTTCAGACATATTGCAAGGCAGATCAGTCCTTGGGGAGGGATGTCATGCTTGGGAGGTTAGAGGGACAGTGCATGAGAGGAAGACCCTCGATGATACGGATTGCTTCAGTGACTGGGGTGATGAGGGTAGGTGTATCAGAGACAATAAGATTGGCACGGGATAGAGCAAGGTTTAGGGCTGCTGTACATAGGGTCACTATTAATCACAGACAACTAGATGGCACATAACAACAACAACCTTTGACAATGATTCTTATTAAATGAATTGGGATAAACATAAGTAAAGTATGAAACATTCTGATATAATTATTTTTCTAAGTTTTATAAGATCTGACAGTGCCTATTACCTGTTTGGTTTGGTTTGGTTTTTTGAGGGGCAGACAAGAGGTGTTTTGGGGTTTTAGGTGTTTTTTTTTTCAATATACATGGTGACAGCATTTCAATCCCACAACAACAACAACAACAAAAAAACTGGAAAATAAAAGACGTTTCTGCTTCTGATGTGCCCTCTTGAGAAGTCAAACAGCCCACGCTAGGAGCAGAAGAGCCAGCATCACCAGCCTTCACAGGATAAAGGAAGTTAAACTCTTCCCTTCCCCCATCAAACAGGTGGCCTGCACAAAGTAGGTCCAGGCTGCACAAAGGACAGTCCCCAGGCTTCTGTGTGCCTTTCTGATAGCATACACTCATGGGAGGACACTGCCAGGACTCGCACAAGACCCTCTGTCAGTGGGAGAGACTCCACTACTTCTGAAGCAATCAGAGAAGACCCCCTTCAAATCAAGATCTAAGGGAAGGTGAGAAGGGAAGGAGCTGGATTTTTTACTTTGGTGACATTCAGGAACACTGTGGCAAAGGAGGGACACGACATTGCCATTTTAACACCTGTCAAGGAGCGTGACTCCCTACCACTAGATGTGTTCTGGCACCTGCCTGGTGTGGCTGTGAGAGGCAGGGATGGCAGAGTGCCTTCCACCGAGGAGCATTCGGCCTCCTGGAGGCTCAGCCAGCTGTGAATCCTTCCTTGGTTCCTCTCCTCCAATGGCTACCTCTGGACCAAGCAAGTCCCCAGTGGACTCCCCCTCTTGGGCAATGTGTACAACCAGGGATTATGCTTTGCTCTAGTTCAGAAAGGACAGCGAACGTGCTTGCAGTTGGGTTAGGCATTTGGACCCTGCTAGAGGAGTCTGGCTTGTGTGGGGCTTCCATTCTCGCCGTACATTTCAAGGGGTCTCAGCGCCCAGCGATGAGCCTGTGAGATCTGCTAGAAGCCACCAAGATTCCAGTGCAGTGCTTCCTTCCTGGACTAGACAGAATGCAGAAGCACCACAATCAGACTTCAGATTCGGCTCGGGCACGCAGCCTTCCCTTCAAGCACAAAAGTTAGAGGCTCTATCAGGGCAAAGTGTGTGTGTGAGAATTCCATTAGTGCTTTGGGAGACAGATGGGAGAGGAAATGAAATAAACATGAAATCAAAGCTCTGGGGACCAGATCTTCTCTAATCAGAAAATGGGCCATGTCCCATCAAGTCCAGTGCCCCAGCTTCACCATTGGGAAATCAGGCCCTAGCATTTCATAACCAAATCGGGCAAATCACCAAGTTGGAGTTGACAGACCTCTGCTAAACTCTCCTTGATGTTTCTCTTGGAAGAAAACTGGAAAAGGTTCTGTAAAGGATGGAGATCTGGTCCCATGCTTTTCAAAGTGTGGGACCTGGACCAGCAGCATCTGCACTACTCATGAACTTGCCAGAAATGCATATTCCCAATCTCAGCAGAGAACTAATTTCAGGATCAGAAACCGGGGCTGGGGCCCAGAAAACTGGGTTCCAATAAGCCCTCCAGCAGATTCAAAAGTCAAGAACCGGGGGGCGGGGGAGGATTGAAAACTCTGGTCTTGCTAATGCCCAGAACATGCCTTCTCTCATGAAGTGCTTCAGATTTAAATTTAATTTTCAAATTATGATCTTCATCAAGGCACTAAACACTATGCATACATGAGAGCATCAAACCCATTTTACAGATATAAACATTGAGGTTCAAATAAGTCAAAAGCACACAGGTAGCAAGTAGAAAATCAGACACTGGCCTCTAGAACCTGAGGTTTAAACACTCCCTACAGCTTTCTCCTGGGCAAATCAATCCTAGTGTTGCCTCCCTCCCTGAAACCCCACAGCCTAGGGGTAGAAGAAATGGTCTATTGGTGGTGGCCCTGACAGACTTGAGTTAAATCTCCTTTACCACCTTCTGATGAGCTTTGAGTCTTGGGAAATACATTAACCTCTATCAACGTCAGCAGCCCCAGCAGTAAAAAGGGAATATTATAAAGACTCTAACAGATTCTTAGTAAAATCTAATGAGGTAACTTGGGCGCAGCATCTGACAAGTACCAAGTTCTGACTTATTACTAACACAACATTAGCTTAAATGTTTTCCCATGTGACTTATATTGTTAATTTTTCTATAGAAATATAAAAACTTCACTACAACAAGATAAAGGTAAATAATCCAATAGAAAAATGGGCACAGGATATGAACAGCCACTTCACCGAAGAAGACATTCAGATGGCAAACAAGCACATGAAGAAATGTTCAAAATCCCTAGCTCTAAGAGAGATGCAAATTAAAACAACTAAGAGATATCATCTCACTCCAGGCAGAAGAGCAAAATTTAACAGAACAGCAAGCAACAAATGCTGGCGAGGTTGTGGAGAAACTGGAACCCTTATTCACTGTTGGTGGAAGTGTAAAATGATGCAACCACTGTGGAAGGCGGTATGGCGCTTTCTCAAAAAGTTAAAAATAGAGATACCATTTGACCCAGCAATTCCACTACTGGGAATATACCCCAAAGAGACCATAACTGACATCCAAGCAGATATATGTACACCCTTGTTTATTGCGGCTTTGTTCACAATAGCAAGGAGTTGGAAACAATCTAAGTGCCCATCAACAAACGAATGGTTAGAGAAGCTGTGCTATACTCACAATGGAATACTACGCTGCATTGAAAAACAAAGAACTCATGCAATATTATTCAAAATGGATGACCCTGGAGGACATCATGCTGAGTGAAGTATCTTAGTAAGAAAAGGACAAATACTGCATGGTGCCACTGTTGTAAAACAGGACTGATCTTGGGTTTGGGGGAAGACTGAGAAAGATGGGTTCAATAATCTATACTGCATTGAAACAGATGAGGGAGAAAACTATTTAAAAGGGATATGCGATTAGGTATTTTTGTCATGGCAGGAGTCTAGAGCAAAGGCTACATGGTGGAGTGGACCTGGGGGAGGGTTTGTAAAACAATGAAAGAATTTGTTTTTTACTTTTCCAAGAGGGTAGTGTACTAGAGGGGAGGGTTGAGAGGGAAGAAAAGTACAACAATGAATGAATGGAAATCCAAAGTCTCTGTAAATTTTTACTGAGATTAATAATAAATTTAAATTTAAAAAAATTTTTTAAAGATTTAAAAAAAGAAATATACTTACTTTAAAAAACAAAAAAGAAAAAAATAAGTAAATTAATCTCAGCACCTCTACCCATCATGCTAGTCAATAACAGTTACTGGTGTCAGAAATACTCCCCCAAAAGTATTTTTATAAATGATCAATTCCCACATGCAGTACAGGCATTTAAAACAATATGATAATTACTGATTGCCCTGGAGTGAGCTAGGGGGACGGAAAGCAAAGGGACCAGAAGGACATTTCAGGATAAAAAGGTCTTGACTGAGGTAGCAGTTCTATGGGTACACACATTTGTCAAAAGTTACTGGCCCATACATTTAAAATGTGTATATTTATTGCTTGTATACTATATCTTTTGTGTATCTACATTGTATCTTTCTAGAAAATTTTTAAGTGAAAATGTGTATCACATTGGGAAAAGGAAAACTGATCAACAAGGAAGCTGGGGTAAGCCAGTCACCTTGAATATTTAAATATTAGCTGAGTTTCCTGATAACCCAGGTAAAGAAGATAAAAAGACTTTACAGTGTCTTCCTACTAAGTGAAAGAGAGCATACCAGTTCGTTAGAAGAGATGAGGTTTGTTTTCTTAACAAAGAATTCCTTATATAAGAAACATGTACTGACAGAAATAGCCTAGGGGTCAACTAACTTTTTCTGTAAAGGGCCAGATAGTAAGTATTTTAGGCTGTGCAAGACTAATGATCTCTGTATTTTAGGCTGTGCAGGCCTAATGATCTCTACAGCAACACCTTAACTCCAGCCTCCTAAGGTGAAATCGGCTTTAGACAATACACACATAAATGGCACAGTTGTGTTCCAATGAAACTGCATTTGCTGAAGAGGGTGGCAGGGGACCCAGTTGGGCCTATGTCTCTGCCACTCACTGTAATTTCCTGACACCTGGAACAAACATCACACTTTCAGCATTCACCTCTAAACTGACCTGAATCAAAAGATGTACAGAACATAGAAAGATAGAAAGCCAACTTTGACCTGTAGGTTTTCTATGAAAGAAAACATTATTACAGCAGTAAAGCTCAGAACTCATGTGGGTAATAAGCACAGAAAATTTAGGTTTAGACAATTTACAAAAGTCTATGAAAGCATATATAAAGGGACTCTCATTAAAACAAATAGTCAACAATTTTTTTAAGTATGCAATTTGCATCAAAATCTTATTACACTCTGTGTTTCACCCTGAATCTCATTCAGCTTCCTCTAACTGCATTGGCTTTTCATTGCAAAGCTGGATGGTTAACTGTAAACTACATCCTGCCTCTCCCTTTGTGTGTAAAATTGACAAATGTGTTGTTTTTGGATTCCAGAATTCTGGAGGAAGCCAACTTAAATGAATTAAGATGACTAATGTGTTGATTCTGTTTCCATTCCAACAAAATGTTGATGTAAGAATCCATGTCATATGATGCTATGTGTTTTAGTTCAAATTTAACATCAAATATTGAATAAGGCAGTTTCTAAGTAAATTACGAAGCTAAAAATATTCCTTCGGCATAACGAGAACTCCATCTTGTTTAAATAAATGGAAATTTGAACATCTTTGCTCAGATCAGCCTAAATAAGAAATTAGAAAAAATGCAAAACTCTATTATAGTCGACTGTATTGATTCCATCTCTGTGGCAAGTAGCACAATACTGTATCTCAAGGAAGTGGATTCATTTAAAGATGTCCACTCAAAATCATGATTTCATCCAAAGGTCTACAGGCCCCGCTTGTACAGAATGATGGTTCTCTGGCCTTCCAGGGGAGCAATCACACCCAAGGTGACTGACCAGCAAGCTACCATGAATGTAATTCTGAGACTGACAACTAAATGTCTTTGAACACCCAGCTACCACAGGGTATCTGGCACTGTAGGCTCTTTTGCAGCATGATAATGTTTTTACAAAAGTTTTCATTGCATTTACTTAACATTTGGCTAGGAGTTCCTGTGGCTACAACACGCTGCTACACAGTTTTGTTTTACGTAAACTAACATTAGTTTTGCATTACGTAATATCAGAGTCATTTCTATTTCCAGAAGAGGCAATAACTACTTCGTGTTTAAAAGCTGTAGAAAGTCTTGCAAAGCCTGAAATAAATTCCATAAACATTTCTCATGCACCTTCCATGAGTAAGACCTCAAGGGTCTTCCTTGGTCTTCTGATTCAAATGCCAAGTCTTCCTACTCTTCTGTTTATTATCCCTACTGACCCCCAAAGAAGGCACCCTTGCTGGTATAAAATTCAAGTCTGTTAAAAAGCCATAAAAAAGAAGAAAACCAGTAATTAGAAGGCCTCATTTATCAAAAAGTAAAATAAAGAAAAACTGAACTTTTATAAGGAAAAGGATTTAGAAACCCGGAGTCTAGAAATGGAAACTATATAGAATATGAGCATATTGTGCCCCTCACTTGTAGATTCAACTATGACAGGCTGTCAGTCACTAGACTTTATTTTTTTAATTATTATTAGCTGCTAGTTATTTAGAATATGCCCATTGTTTAGCAAAGGGTAATTCTGAAAGAAATGTAGGCAGGGGGGGCAATTAAGCCTGAATTGCAAAATTTAAGGATTCTACAGCCAAAATTGTACAATGACATTGCTATTATAAATAAAATACTGAAGACATAGGAAGCAACAAATATACAGAGTCACTGTATCAAAAAGAATTGGTTCATATTTAACCATTTCAAGAGTTACTATATGATCAAGAACCAATGTAAATAAAAGAATTCTAAGCTGTACTGAAAGCACCAGCAAAAAGCAAAGTTTCAGGAACTGACAGAATAGTAACTGTGATGTTTTAACAAACAGATGTAAAGTTGGAAGCACTCACTCATCTATGCCAAGAAATCTGGAAGACAACTATGCAGCCAAATGACTGAAAAAAGATCCATACCTGTACTCATTCCAAGAAAAGGGGATCCAGCAGAACGCAGAAACTAGGGGACAACATCACAATATCACGTACAAGTAAAATTATGCTGCAGATAATTTAAAAATTTCTGTAGCAATACATCAACAAGGAATCACCAGAAATTCAAGCAGATTCAGGAGAGAATGTTTAACATATCGCTGATGTTGGGTGGATCTCGGGGGAGAATACCAAAAAGGTGTTGACTATGCAAAGGGACTGGAATGGATTAAGTATAACAATTATGGATAATATTGTGAAGAACAGAAAGTTCAAGGCAACTGATTGTGCTCACAAGGAACCTATATATAAACCAAGAAGCTGTCATTCTCACAAAAGAAGGGGATACTTCATGGTTTGGAATTGGGAGATTTCGTTTTTCAGTGCTGTATAATGTCACCATACTTATTCAATCTATTTATTGTGGAAATAATCTGCAAAGCTGATTAAGGTAAGACTTATTAAGAACCTTCAATATGCAGATGACATAATCTTGCCTCCTCAAAGTAAGAACTACAAACATTTTTATAATGATCAAACAGTACAACCTTCCTTATGGTTTATCCCTCAATATAAAAGGGGGCAAGGAAATTCCTCACAACTAGCCCAATAAGCAACATAATGATAAACAGAGAAAACACTGAAGTTGTCAAAAATTTCATTTTATTTGGATCTACAAGCAATATCCTTGCAGCAGTAGGCAATCAAACAATGTATTGCATTGGGCAAATATGCTGCAAAGAGTCTTTAAAGACTTGGACGCAAGGATGTAATGTTGAGAACTAAGGTGCACCTGACCCAAATCTTGTAATTTTCAGTCACCTCACAAAGATCTTCACCATGATGGCTTTGCATGATTATAATGGGCTTGAGCCTATCAAGATGATCAAGCCTATCAAGCCTACCATGGTGAGGATGGCACAGGATAGGGCAAGGTTCCAATTCATTGTTCATAGGTTTGCTATCAGCTGTAGCTAACTCAACGGCATCTAACAACATTAACACATGCATTTGAAAGCTAGACAATGAATGCTGAAGTAAAGTAAAAATGGATGCCTTTGAGCTATGCTATTGGTGAAGAACATTCGATCAACCATAAACTGCCAGAAGAACAAACAAACCTGTCTTAGAAGCATCACTAAAATGTTCCATAGAGGCAAAGATGAAAATACTTCATTTCACACACGTTGGGCATGTTATTAGGAGGACCTGTCCCTGGAGGAGGACATGATGCTTGGTAAAGTCAAAGGCCATCGAATAAGAAAACACTCTTTATAAGATTATGTGATACAGTGACTATGTTATGAACTGAACTGTGTCCCAAAACATGTATCACTTGGCTGGGCCATGATTCTCAGTGATATAATCTGTATGTATGTAATAATCTACGTAATCTGTTAGCTGTGTAGTAATGGACTCATCCTGAATATAGCAATCAACCAATCACACTGCAAATGAGGGTGTGATGTACCACATGTACTCATGTCGGAGTCCTGTATGGGAAGTTTCCCTGGGGCATGGCCAGTATCACCTTTTTCTTAGAACGAGAAAGCAGAATTAGTAGCAGAGCCTGTTCCTTGGTCCCAGAGTCCTTAACTTGAGAACCTCCTGTGGGAATTTTCAGGGAAGATGGATGTTAAGATACATGGAGATCTCTGGGGAATGCCAGGCCCAATGCTGAAAAAAGACAAGAAGCTTCCTCCAAAACCCACACACAGAAAATGCCTTCCGCAAGAGCTGGTGTCTTGAATTCAGACATCCAGCCTCCTGAACTGCGACAGAATAAATTTCTGTTTGTTAAAATTCCCTATTTCTGGCACTTCTATTGTCCAGCACTAGATAACTGAGGAGGCTACAACAAAGGGCTCCAACCCAGCAAGACTACGAGGTCGGCTCCAGATTGTTACACACAGGCCACCGTGAACTAGAGCCAACGCAACAGCACATCCTACAGGAATTCTGAAAACAGTAGCACAATCATGTGCTGAGAAATTTCCATCAGAGAAGGGCTACTGCAAGAAAAAGTTGACAAAAAAACTAGTCTAGGCATTATTTCTAACCTTACTCAGTTAACTTTTATAAAATGGATGGAATCACTAAAGAAAATACATGTATTTAACTTTTATTAGTTTAATTCCTCTCCTAGCAACATGTCCAAAGTATGAGAGATGGGCCTTTATCATTTTTGCCTCCACGGAGCACTCTGGCTGAACTTTTTCCAGGACCTATCTCTTTAGGGTTTTTTGGCAGTCAGTGGGATACTCAATAATCTTCTCCAGCACCACAACTCAAAGACCTCAATTCTTTCATCATCCTTACTCACTATGCAGCTCTCAGATGACTGAGATCACTCAGTAACTGAAAAGACTACAGTTTGAAGCTGGTGCACCTTAGTCTTCAAGCTAATATCATTGCTCCTAAGTATTTTGGAGAGGTCCTTGAGAGTGGACTTGCCTAATACAATATGTCTTCTGATCTGACTACTGGTGCCAACAGTCTTCATTGTTGATCCAAGGAAGATGAAATGCTCCTTAGAGGCAAAATGTTACTTGGACAGACTATTCTTCGGAAAGGGGCACCATGCTTGGAAAATTGGAGTCAATGAAGGAGAAGAGGACCCTTGATGAGATGGACTGACACAGTGACTGCAGCAATGGGCTCAAGTGTGTCAGAAATGATGAGGATGGCACAGGATAGGGCAAGGTTCAAGTCTATTGTTCACAGGATCACTATGAACTTGACTTGATAGCATCTAACAACAACAACAGTGTAATTCATCAGAAGCATCAAGTTTTTCATCTAGTGCCCAAGCACTATCGTTCCTTTTAAGCAAAAACTGTACACAAGTGCCTGAATATGAACAAATGTACATTTCCCCTGAGGGAAAGAGGCACCAGTCCCATCAGATTCTCAAAGAAACACAGGGTACAAAGAATGTTAAAATCCAGTGGTCTAAGTGTCTTGTTTTGTTTTCCTCCAGAAAGCTGTGAAAACATTTTGTTTGTTTCTTTGAAAGACAAACAGAAAGAAGTTCAGTATTGTGTGCTTTGCCAAACTGGATCCCAGAACAAGTCCATCTGTGTAATCACACTGTCTTTGGCATTACAAAGCCAAAGTCCCAGCTAGCATCTGAACTGTTCCTACAGCGTCTTTAACAAGCACCAAGGGGACTATGCTCAAAACTTCAGAACGTGAAAGCTCTCTGCCTCAAGACAGTGTCTCTGTCCCTGGAAGCTGGCAAGCCCTGGCCTTGTTCCTAAGACAGGACAAAAAAGGTGACTGGTTCTTGAAACCAGGCTCTGTGAGTAAAGAAGCCTCAAGGGCCCTGGAGATCGTGTTCACTGCTGTATCCCTGGCACTGAGGACTATGCCACATGGTGGTGGTGGTTCTTAGCTGCCTTCCAGTCAACTACAACCTGAAGCAATCTGCGAACAACAGATCTGAGCCTTGCCTTATCCTGCACCAGCCTCACAATCTCTGACACACTTGAGCCCATGATTACCATCACTGTGTCAATCCATTCGTGGAGATTTATAATAGGTCTTTGGTAATCATTATTTGTTAAAAAATGCCTTGCTGAATGCTTTCAAGTAGTCCTAGTAACACAGCAATTAACTGTGCAGTTGCTAACTGAGAGGTTAGTGGTTCAAAGCCACCAGCCGCTGGACTGGTAAAAGATGCAGTGGTCTCCTTCCATAACGATCTGCAGCCTTGGAAACTGTGATGCAGTTCTCCTCTGTCCTCTAGGAGCACAATAAGTTGGGATACATTCACAAGTAATGGGAGTGTGAGTGTTTGGGTTTCTTTTCTAAATTACTCTTTACTTTTTCAAAAAATATATGTAGTCTCCTCCCAAGAGGTTAAAATTGCCTCTGAAAACCCACTGGAGGGTCAGTGATGGGTCACTTCTGACTCGATGGTACACAACAACAGCAGCAGCACAAGAATGTTGCTGTTGTGTGCCGTTGAGTCAGAAATGACCCATCACTGACCCTCTAGCATGTTTTCAGAGGCTGTAACTCACACAGGAGGAGAGTCTCCATCCTCCCGTGGGGCAGCTAGTAGATTAGAACCTTCTGCCTTCTGGATTGCAGCACAGCTTCTTATCACTGGTCCAGCAGAGCTCCCGACATAAATCTCATTTGTCCTCCCACTTAGCCAAGCACTCAGTGGCCCTTTCACGGATCCTCCTAGAACCTGTGGTGCGACAACCCTGTCAGCCTTTACTGTGTCCACCTTCTTTGCACCGGTGAACCCAATATTCTAGATGTGGTCTGACCACTGTTTCCTAACCAGCTCTGAAGGTTCCAACCAACCAAAGAAATAAGCGGGTGTCAACATCAGAGGGCTTGTCATTCCAAACGGTAAGAGCAGTGAGAAATGTGGCATGGTTGAACCTCCTCTGAGCAGCTGGGGGTAATGGAGATCGTCAGATGATGCCTACACCTGAGAGCCTGGTCTTCCACGGGGCTCCCCATGACGTCGATGGAGTGACGCACGCAGCTCTTCCCTCAGGCTCTCCCACAGCGGGGGCACAGTGCTCTCACAGGTGTGGTTACTATCTATGGCAGTCAGGTGACTGCCACTAACGTTAGGCAGGAGGCTGGTGCCTTCTCAGAGTGGGCTGTCCAAATGAGTGTTTTCCATACCCAGAAAAACACATAAACAACGTGCAGAAAATTTGGTCAATAGAGTATTATAAAACATTTTTCTTGCAAAAGGGAAATTAAAACCTAGTGATACTGGCTCTTCTCCCTTTTCCTTGTTCCACTGCATCAAAGGTCAGGAACACACACACACACACACACACACACACACACACACAGAGACCCACTGAAAAGCAAGTTCTAAGTCTCGGTCCTTTTCTCTCCTTTTATTCTTGGCTTTCGCATCCATGCTTGGAACTATTACATCACGTACATCTTTACTGCTTAACTGAGTTCTAATTAAGCATTATATTAAAGAAACAAAATAAAATAAAGCAAAACAAATTAGTTGCAAGTTTTAAATGTCCTTTTGCCAAGTATAATAGCATGGGTCTTAATATGAGAAGTAAATTTAATAAGATTAAAAAGGAATATTTCATCGACGACAGAATAATTAAAAGGCATACTGTGCTGTCAGCAAAACTGGGGGGTTGGCTCCTGCTGCGTTACCAGAGGCTGCAGCCTTGCTATGTGGTATTCTGCACTTGTTCTAGAGTTCTACCAGCCGCTCTCCTTAAGACAGCAAGGTGGGTCATTCCACCTGTGCCGGTGAAAATCTGCCATTTCAGCCATTCAGGAAGCCAATGAGGAGTCCACAAGTGTCTCCCTCTCCCTCTCACAAGCCAAGAGCCCTATCCCTTTAACAATAGCCCACTGAGCCGCTCTGCTCCTTTTATCTTGTTCTTGTATCATCCACAAAGTACACAGACTGTGGAGAAGTCTTAGGTCTAAGCAGGTATCGACAAGATAAGATACTCTTTAGTCTGTCTGTTGAAAGTACAGCTACTGCTCAAGCACAGTACACAGAACCACAGCTTTACAAAACAGCTTGGCACTATTGGTTGCCCATGAAGCTATCATATTAAATAGGCAAATACTTAAACAGGCAAGGGTAGCTCTGAAGGTGTGGTGGTAAGAAGCTGCACTGCAATCCCCAAAACTCCCAGTTCTAATACAGCTGCTCAGCACTCTGGTTTCTGAGTGGTGGAGTTGGCCGCAGGACGCTCATCTCCCCCCATGATGTGATCAACTGTCTCTGAAAACCCAGCGGAGGGTCAGCTATGAGTTGGTCCCAACCTCATGGACTGCAACAACATTTGAGTAAGGGTCCAAGTGAGAAGGCACTAGGACAAATGCAGAGCTGTCCCTCGGCTGGTTGGTTTATGAATCTAAAACTCAAGACCTCTTTCTTCCCTACTCGAGGGCCCATCTTAAACCAGGTCCCCTCTCTCTCTTTCTCTCAAGAAAACCCCAAATCTGCCTGGCTGGCACATATGTGGCATAATTCATGATAAGAAGCTACTGGAAATAATTAAAACTTAGTCCTGGAAACAAAATTGTCACTAAGAATGTTCATGGTCAGAATGTACAAAGCGTCAGGCATCAGCCAGAAACTCTGGGGCCACAGTACCCACTTCATATAGAAAGAAAATCAGAGACTCGGGGGTTAATAAAGAAGGTGCCAGGCCTCAGAGTTAGCAAACCAGAAAACAGCGAAGCCCAACAAAGCACATGCAGCTTCTAAGAGGAGAGTGAGGCCCGCGACCAGAAAGAGCTCAGCAGTGGACACACATCTCTGGTTGTCCCGTGGCTTTCCCAGCTCTCAGGTTTCTGAGTGGTGAAGTTGACCATAGGGATCTTCAACAAGCCCTGGTGGCACAGTGGGTTACATGCTGGGCTGCTAACAGAAAGGCTGGCTATTGGAACCCACCAGCCACTCCATGGAGAAGGAGGAGGCAGTCTGCCCCTGATGTGGTTTACAGCTTTGGACATTCTGTAAGTAGGAATCGTCTGGAGAGCAGTGCGTTTCAGAGATCTCCACTTGCATTAGTGTCCCTGGCCCCCCTCCTGTGCCCATTCATGGTAGAAACATGACTCGTGCCATGGTAAAGGCTGGAAGCAAAAACAGCACCCTCTGCACACTCCTTGGCCTAATCCAGCACTGTCACAATGTCACAGTCAGTCACTCTGCCTGACTCGGCAAGCATTAAGAAAGCCAACTGACCATGGAGACAGCCACATTCTCCAATATCATCTACCAGTCTTCCACTGACTTTCTCTCTTGTCTTGTTTCTCACTGAGTTCATAATGTGGGAGGGGAGAAAAGGTGTTTGTCACAAGGAGCCTCACACTGCAACACCTCTTCACAGGTCACCAGGCCAATGTGTGCACTGATTACTCTGGTGAGAGTAAAAACCTTCATACGCCTCGCATCTCTAATTTAAGAACAGTGTGGCTACACACTTCAAACCATGTTAGAACTCATAAATGGAGGTGATACAGAATCACATTATTAAGTTTCACCTGGAAAATGCCCTGGTGGCACAATGGTTAATCGCACAGCTGCTGATCAGAAGCTCTATGGTTCTTATCCCCTGGGCCCTCTCGAGGAGGAAAGACCTGGCAAATAATTACCACAATCCTATAGGACAGAGCAGAACTGCCCCACCGAACTCCCAAGGTGGTAATCTTTCTTTTTTAATATTTTCTTTTTTTTTATTATTTTATAATGGTTTACTTTCAAAGCTGGTTGTTGTGTACTGTAGAGTCAGAACCAAGCCATAGCTGAACCTCTCGTGGGTTGGTTTTTGTTTTGGGGTTTGTTTGTTTTTCTGGATTCAGAATTCTTTATTTTTTCATTATTTTTTTTTTTATATTTTAATGGAAGTTTATAGAGAACTTGGATTTCCATTCATTCATTGTTGCACATTTTCCTCCCTGCCCATTCCCCACCACAGTCTGCTTTTCTCTTTGAAGATAAAAAATCAGAAAAAGACAGTTAATCACACAGGAGGAGACTGCCCATCCTTCTTCTGTGGAGCAGCTGGTGGCCTCGAACTGCAGGCCTTAGGATTGCAGAGCAGCTTCTTGCCACTAGGCAGCACAGCTTCACATTGGATCTTTCCCCTTTCTTTTACCCACCCCTCCCTCCAACCATCAAATTGTGCGACTGATGATTATGCACCACCCCCTCCTTGGATCCTTGTACTTGTTCTACAATAATAGTCTTATACAGTATTTGTCTTTATGAGACTGAGTTCATTAAGCATAATGCTCTCCAGTCCCTCCCACGTGAGGTAGTAATTCACAAGATCACTGCCCCCGAGTGCCGCATAGTGTTCCATGGTGTGACTGTAACAAAGACTTGTACACCAGTGTTCAAAGCAGTGTTATTCACCATAGCAAGAACATGGAAACATCCCAAATGCCCAACCATAATGGAATGGAAGGCTGTAGTCTACAGAAAGAGTGCCTCATTGTTCTCCCTTAGAGCTGCTGCTGAGTCTGAAACATTTAGTGGGGCAAAAGAAGTGTCAGAAGTCCTCTTCCACAAAGATAACAGCCTGGGACGCTCACAGGGGCAGTCCCAGCTGCCCTACAGAGTCACTGCAGCTGGGGCCGCTGCACAACCACTGCTGTCCAGTCACTTAGGAAGATCCTTCGTCAGGTCCCAAGGCTAGAAATCATTATGGCCCATCTCTCTCCTACAGAGCGGTCAGTAGATTCAAACTACTGACCATTCAGTTAGCATCCCAACAACACATAATGCACTATACTCTCAGGCATCCGTGGAAGGGTTCAAAAGCCCCAGGGGTAAGGCTCTTGAAAGCCAGAGAGAGAGAGAGAGGAGAAGAGAGCAAATGTTCAAGTGGAAACATCTTTTTGTACCAGATCCTGAGAAGAGAATAAGCTTCTAAGAATCCCAACCTATACTACAAATGAAGACACTGCTCAATTATTCGTTATCCCACGTTTCATTGTATCAGCATCATTAGAAAGCACAGGCACAGTGTAATCCCACGCTTTGTAAAGATTCCATTATAACAGTACTCATTATTGAACCTTTTAGCCCAGATGTAATTCTTACATGTTACAACAAGTTTGGCATGCATTGTGAATTTCAGCCAAGGTTGATAAAGTTCAATAACCTGGCTAACCAACCATGTGTACTACTCATTATAGAAGTAATAAATAGATTCATCAAAATGGACATGAAAAAGCCATAAGAAAGCCGGATGCCATTTCCAGCCTGCCTCATAAAAGCACCTCTTGGACTTTAATATAATTTTATATGTAGTTATCACACCTACCCATCATTCAATACCAGGCATATATAAACCAATTGTCTACCCACATTTGCACGCCAAATAAATCCCACTTACAAAGGTGAGTTCTCTATTCCAGAGCTCTCAAAAGTCACATAAATGTACATGTGTTTATATGCTCAAGTCCTGAAAGAATTCCCAACAAGTAGTGAGGGCCTCAGGCAGGCTAGCCTGCAGATTTTTTTTTTCTCCTTTTTTATTCTCTTCTGACCAGTTCTAGTGGGAATGTTTTTGCATAACACTTTGAGTCTGACTAGTCTCATAGCATTGATCATTGTAAATCATTAGCAAAAAGAACAAAAGCCAGATACAGACAAATGCCACAGAAGGAAAGAAATCCATGTTCCCAGAACAGAAGATCCACTGATGAACAACAAAACAGAAGTCAATACAGCTGACTTCCAAGGTCTGCACTGGGCTGAAAGTCCCACTGTCGTCAAGACAGCTTCGATTCACAGGGACTCTCTACTGGGGTAGGGGGCGTATATTCTGAGGCTTTAAACTCTAACAGAAGCAAACCATCTCTTCTTTTCGCTGCAGAGTGGCTGGCAGATTTGAACCCCAGAAGTATGCAGTTCAATTCCACGCTGCTCTGCAGGACAAGCATGGGCAATCTCCTCCCAAGCTATTTACTGCCAAAGGTGGTAAGCCAGGGTCAGCTTTGGGTGGTTCTGCCTCAATGGCACACACCAATACCACATTTCTTTCCCTGTGCTTCTAAAAGGAAGTCCATTCAAGAACTCAGAGTTCATCTTCCAGGAAACTGAAGCTCAGGAAGGAATGCTCAGAAGGAATGCTTCCCCTCCGTTTGGGAACCTAGAGCAGAACTTGCCAGCATTACACTCGGAAACAAACATTCCAAGGCCAGCAACACATTGGAAACAGTGGCTTGTGTTGGTAAATACTGGGCTGGGTAAGTGATGTTCTTGGGTTGGTACCTGGGGGGTTGGGGTGGGGAGTGAGCATTCTCAGCCAGGCCGGGCCTGTGCACAGAGCCAGGTCCACCAGCGGCCCATGCTGCTCCATATGTGGATTCTTCAGTGTGAGTGTGTGCCTCTCTTCTCGAGATCAACTCTGCCCTCTCATCCCCATCACCAGGGTACTCCCCTGGCTTCACCGCTGAGTTGTCTTGCGCACACCCTCCTCCGCTGCAGGACTACTACATGACAACATTCATAATTCCCTCATGCTCCTGTTTCTTTTCACCTCTAACGTGAAAAATTCACATGTCTCAATCCAAAGTGAGAGTCCCTAATGACAAGAGGCTTGGTTCTTGCTGTTAATTACAAATACCAACTGCATTAACACCATGGAGTCAGATGGCTCGACTTCGCACTCTGCCCAAGCACAAGGTTACAACAGTGGGATGCTTCATTTTCTCAGAAAGTTAGCCACCATCAGCTCCTTCTCAGCACTTACATACCACAGTGACAGATACAGATGCACAGAAAAATTACAGTGAAATATGAAACTAAACAGAGACGGACGAGATGGGCCAGAGATGTGCTTCGAATAAGAGAAATCATGAAAACAAAGAAACTAGTGCAGGTTGTCACGATGAGAAGAAGGTTCAAGGAAGCAGAGGAAAGGTACTCAGAGAGTTCCCCATAGACCTGGGGGATCGGAAACAGTCAGACAGTACTACAAAGCATAGTGTGTGTGTGAAAGACGGGCTTTGAAACAGCCCCACTATTGTTAAGTGCAACGCCTTGCTTTGAAATTACAGTTACATTTCTGGAAAAACGACTTTGGACAGCAGTCCAGAAGTGCTATCAATAATAGCTGATTTTTTTTCTAGCCAGAGCTTTAAACATGTGACTCTGAAATCCAATACTAATATGTAAGCAAATAGTAAAGTCAACAGGAGTGATGTTTGCTGTGGCTGATTTGTCATAAGTGTTAATCTTCCTCTACCAACAAGAACACACAGACACACAGGGCCATACAATGCAAAGCAATTCTTTTTCTTTCTTCCTCTTTTAACCATATCTCTTATATGCCTCTCCATGTCTTCCATTTTTTCATATGGAGTCATTCTTAAAATAATTAGTCAAGTAACTTTGAAGGACATACGTATTGTCCCAAAAGAAGCCCTGGAGGTGTATACAGTGTATGTGAAATGTTGCAGACTGAAAGGTCAGCAGTTCGAATCCACCAGCATGCCCTTGAGAGGAAGATGGGCAGTGTCCTCCTGTGGTGGTTCACAGCCTCCAGAAGATGACAGAGGATCGCCCTGAGGCAGAATCCACTCGATGGCTGTGCATTTTGAGACATTCCCCATTACCCCTGCCAGAGGGAGCTCAGGGCCCAGTCCTAGGGAGCAGAGCTGCTAAGCTAAAGGCCATGGCCCTCTGGTGGGATGAATCCAACACCAGCTCACGGGGACAAAGATGGGCAACTTCCCCCCTTGTGATTTACCACCTCCAAAAACCCACTAGAGAGTCAGCTATGAGTGAGTTCTGATGCCAAGGAAATTACTTTGACTTTGTTGACTTTTGTTTGACCCATGCTACTGCTACACAATCTGCAGGAAGGGGAGAGCATCTTACTGACTGTGAACTTGGAATCACTGCTGTGTAAACTGTTGATGACTGTTGTTGTTGTTGAATGCCTTTGAGTCAAGTACGATTCATAAAGACCTGTGAACAACAGATCTGAATGCTGTCCTATCCTGTGCCATCCTCATCATATGACACATATGACATACTTGACCACACTCCTGCAGTCACTGGGTCTAGCCTATCTCATTGGGGGTCTCCTGCCACCCTTCCAAACCTAACATCCCTTTCTAAGGAATAACCCCTCTTCCTAACAACATGCACAAAGTATGTGAGACAAAGCTCTGCACTCCTTGCCTCTAAGGAGTACCCTGGTAGCACCCTCCCAAAGACATATCTGTTTGCTCCTTTGGCAGTCCACAGGATATTCAGTACCCTTTCTCAACACCACAGTTCAAAGACATCAGGTAGACTGTGTTTTTCCCTTCCTGGCTCAGTTCAGTCTTGCAAGTGTAGCCCTTGTTTATATCAGCCAGCATCTAAATTATGATCAGCCTCTGCTACAGTGCATTATAATCTGGAAACCACAGTAGTTTGATTTTCATTTCATATTCATTTAAATCCATCTGTACAGTTTAAATAGAACATAGAATACACAGAAGGTTCTTTTTAAAAAAAAAAATTACAATAAGCAAGCTCCCTTTGGGAAGTAAAATACTATAAATTCTTTACCCCAGATAAGATCTCTTTATTACTAAGACGTTAAATTTAGCGATCCTCCTTAAAGACGGAAAGTGCTACTTCACATATCTAACTTTCCTCACACTCTACGTAGTAGATAATTAAAAGTTTTCCTGAGTTGTAGATCCAAATATTCCCCAAAACCATGACCACTTGCCCTGCAGCGGTGACAGAAGGGAAAGTCGTAAGTTGAAGTGACAATTCTCGACATGGATGGCTCATGTTCCCACACTGGGCTCTGCAGCTGCCACACCATGTAAGGAGCTAGGAGGGGAATGGTGCAGAGAAGAATGATGGCAATTATAAAACCTCCCTGGTATACATTGTCAGATTAATAACCAGCATTAGCAGAGCTCAGCCAGACCATCCACGACGTGAAGAATGAAGGGACCACAGAGCTACAGGGTCTAGTGGAAACTTGGAGCAAAGCATGAAAAGGAAAAGTGAGGGTATCCCAGAAGAAACTGTAAGAGATATCTGTCTACGAAGTAAAATAAGTAAGTATGCCACTCAAACTATCTACTAATTTTTGGTATGTACTATCTGAAAACAAAAAATCAAGAAAGGTGTGCATCAGGGTTATACGCTTTCTCCTCACCAATTCAATTTGCATGCTGAGCAAATCATTCCAAAAGCTAGGCTAGAGAGAGAGAAGGAACGCGGCAATTACATTGGAGGAAAACTCAGCAACTCGTGTTATGCAAGGATACAGTTTTGCTTGCAGAAAGTGAAGAAGACTTGAATCATTTGCAGAAGATCAAAGACTACAGTTATCAATATGGATCACAACTGCTCATCAAGAAAGCAAAAATCCTCCCCAAAAGACCAAGAGGCATCATGACATATGGAGAAAAGACTGAAGTTGTCAATGATTTCATCTTACTTGGATCCACAATCACTGTCCACAGTAGTGACAGTCAAAAAAATCAAAAGATGTGTTACAAAGAAAATCTACTATAAAGGACCTTTCCAAAGCGTTCAAGATCAAGGATGGTGGTCTAAAGAGTAAGGTGTACCAGATAGTAGCTGGGGCATTTTAAACTAGTTCCTATGCATCTGAAAGTGGCAAAATGAATAAGAAAGAAGAAAAATTGATGCCTTTAAATTGTGGTGTTGATGAAGAATATTGACTATTCCATAAACTTCAAAAGAACAAAAGTTCTGTCTTTGAGGAAGTACAGCCAGGCTACTCCTTAGAAGCAAATATGGTGAAATTTTGTCATATACCTTGGGCATGCTACCAGGTGGGGCCTGTCCTTGGAAAAAGACATCATTCTAGGAAGGCTGGAGTGTCAGAGAAAGAGAGGAAGACCTTCATTAGATGATTGACATACTCATGCATGTCAGAGACTGTGAAGATGGTGCAGGTTAGGACAAGGTTTCAATCTACTGTTTGCAGGGTTACTGTGAGTAGAAGTCTGCTAGATCACGTGTAACAACATCTCAATAAGAAAGTAGAGCTATTAACCCAAAGGTTCAAATCCACCACTCACTTGAGCGGGAAAATATTAGCAATCACCTTTTTTTTCTATTTACAGCCTCTGAAAACAAGTGGAGGGTGTCAGTTCCCAGGAAATAGCAATGAGCTTTTATGAGTGATCTGAATAATACTTACTCCTGACCTAGCAACTATCTCATTATTCAACATGCTGCCATCACACCAGTAGTAAAAAATCGAGTCGGACTATTTTGTGCATCAAAGATGCACCTCTAGTGGCAACGAATGCCCAGGTGCAAGACATAGCACTGCCTGTGATAGGTGAAGTTATGTGTCACCATGACTGGGTCAACGTTCTCAGGGGTTGGCAGTTACAAAATGCTTTAAGTTGGCAGTCAGATCATTACCTTCTATTTTATCATCTGATGGAACAGCATCGTCCACTTTCACATCACAGCCTATTAGAGCCCAATCATATCAATTGTGTGAGGCACGAGTGTCTATTGTTGTTTAGGTTGCAAGCATGCTTGGACACTTTCCCCTTGCAAAGATACAGTGCAGCTACATGCTTTAACTCAAGGCAGACATCAGAACAATGATTAACATGAAGTAAAGAATAAGGAACTATATTTGATCCACATGTTCTGCAACTTGAGGGTGACTTCAGCTGTTCCACACAGTAAACACAACAATGAACTCAACCCTCTATTACTGATTATGGAGCTGGTGCAGGCCTGAGAATGTTTTCTAGCTGTAAACACAGGGTTAACAAGAAACGGAGTCCACTCCATACCAAGTAACAAGATCAAGTGCAGTATGCCCTTGACTACAACCACAAGAAACATGATTAAGTGGAAACAGAGACTTTCCTGTTGCTGTGTTGTTGTTGTTGTTGTTAGGTGCCATCGAGTCAACTGGGACTCAGCAGCCCTGTGCACATTGTGCTGTGCCATCCTCACGATCTCCACCGCGCTCGAGCCCACTGTTAAAGCTGCTGTGCCGTTCATATAGCTGAGGGTCTTCCTCTCTTCCTCTGGCCTCCAACTTTCCCAGCGTGATGTCCCTCTCCAAGGACTAGCCCCTCCTGACAACATACTCCAAGCATGTGAGACACAGTTTCACCGTCTCTGCCTCTACGGAGCACCCTGGTTGCAAGTCCCTCAAGACAGGCTTGCTTGTGCTTTTATAGTAACATTTTAAAACCGTGAATCAACATCGCAAATGTTCTGTTTCAGTTACAGGAACATAACTGGTGATTCATAAGCAGTATCTCCCCAAGAGCTAATAAATAAATAAATAAATAAATAAAGGCTTTACTATCCTGTGTTTTTAAAAAACAGAGCAATAATTAAGAACTACCTAGAGGCACATACGCACAGGGAAATGTGTGGCTTAAAAATATTATTACATCTTAAAGCAAATAAATGTTTATGTTCTACTGAAGCACAAAGATCAAGTTGCTAATATGTTGGCTAATTTGTAGTTCCATAGGGCAGGGATTATGCCTGTTTGTGGTAATAAAGACTGAGCACCTAGGACGCAGTCATCACTAGCTGTTTGCAGGCCGTACAGACGACTGAATAAAAGGCTTCTCTGTGGTCATATGCCAGCCATTGCACACAGCTCTCATTGTAAACCCAGGAAAAGGGCTTCAAATTCAAGTCTCCTCCAGAACCAGACAGGTTCTATTACTTAAAACACACACACCCCCAAAAAACCCAAATGCACTGCCATCAAGTCGGAACTCACAGCTGCCCCTCCATGGGGTTTCAGAAGCTACAAATCAAAGAGAGGAGATGGCATGTCTTTCTTCTCCCATGGAACTGCTGGTGAATTCCAACTGCCAGAGAGGCACCAACTTTGGAGTTAGCAGTCTAATTCCGCAAGACTTAGACCAACACATCAGCATGCAAAATGGCCTGGGCTGAACACGGGGAAAACCTGTGGGAGGCAGCACAAAGTCTCTGTGCAGAGATAGTGCCTTCTGAGAACACAGGAGCCACTAACAGGTAGAAATAACAATAACTGGTTTGGTGAAGTCTGGGGACAAGGAACCTGGGTTGCCAGCTCTCTTACTACTTCAAGAAGGTAAGACATTTAGATTGCTTTTAAATAAAATATTATGTATTTTGAACTTGTTGGCAGGTAACCCAATTAAATACAAACTAGTATAAAAGAAACTGAGTTTAGGAGAAATTGAGGAGGACCTGAAGCACTTGTTGCACAAGGTCAAGACAAGACACTCAGTCTTCAAGCTGGATTGAAGCTTAACATCAAGAAAGCAAAGATTCTCACCCCAGGCCAATTGGCTGCATCGTGATGGATGGAAAAGAGATTAAGGTTGTTAACAATTTCATCTTGCTCAGATCCACGATCAACACTTTTGGCACCAGCAGGCAAGAAATCAAAAGATGAGCTGTGTTGGGAAAGTCTGCTGTCAGGGACCTCTCGAGCATGTTAAAGAGCAACAGTGTCAATCTGGAGACAAAGATGACCCTGATCCAGGCCATGATTGTCTCAACTCCTTGCTATGCATCAGAGAGCTGGACAATGACTAAGGATGACAGAAGAATCATCAATGTCTCTGATTTGTGGTGCTAGAGAAGTGTATTGAACATTAACTTGGACTGCTAAGAGAACAAACAGGTCTGTCTGGAGATGGTGAAACCAGATTGCTCTTTGGGGCAAGGATTTTGAAACTCCATCTCACATATTTTGGGCACCTTGCAAGTCACAGAGCAGGCAATACGGCAGAAGTCCAGAAATTGTGTTACTTGTCCTGCTTCGTTGTTTTCGGGTGCCATCAAGTTGTCTATTAAGTCCTGCCCGATCCTGTGCCATCCACACAGTCTGCTGTGCTGAGGCCCATGGCTGTAGTCACTCCGCCAAGCCATCTCACTGACACTCTGGACAAGCTCACACTGCAGAAGCCCAGGCACTGGAACACTGCTCCCAAAACTAAGGACTCTGAGGTATGCTAAACCAGAACTTTGCTAAACAAAATTATCCAGTGCAAGGAAGGAACAAGGTATGAAAGATGGAGACTGATGTCAGAAGCCTTTGCTGCCAATTTTGAACGCCATCGTGGAGGAAATGTGCCACCTTCTGTGGCAGACATAATAACTCTCTGCCATAAAGTCTATTTCAACTCACAGAGACCCTGCAGGACTGAGTGAAGCAGCCCCAAAGAGTTTCCAAGGCTGTAAAGCTCTAAAAGAGTAGACTGTCATGTGTTTCTTCTGAAGAATGACTGGTGGGTTTGAACCACTAACGTTCTAGTTCAAAGTCAAGTATTTTAATGACTGTTAAAGCATTGTTCCAGGGCTCTTGGATTGAATAGGGCCCCAGAAATATCTCAGTCCTGAGTCCTAGAACCTATTGAATGACACACAGGCATAGCTTGTTTTATTGTGTTTCACTCTATTGCGCTTCAGAGGCACTTTTTTTTTTTACATTTACACTGTGCTTTTTACAAATTGAAGGTTTGTGGTGACCCTGCATGAAGCATGTATCTCGGTGGCACTTTTTCAACAGTGTATGCTTACTTCATTCACGTTGCCACGTCACGTTGGCTAATCCTCAGGATATTTTAGACTTTTTCATCATGCTGTTGCACACATAATAAACCTCACTCTCACTCTCATTGCTTTGAGTCTGGACTGACTCATTGCTGACCCTCCAGTGGGTTTCCTAGGCTGAAAAGCAAACAGGAGGAGATCTTTCTCCTTCCTTCTCCCTCAGAGCCACTGGTGGATTCTCACCATCAGAGGGCATGGCCTTTGGGTGAGCAGTGTGACCCCTATGGACTAGACCAGCAGAGCTTTGCGTTGGTGCACTGGGAAAGCAAAAGGTGAGTGCTGCTCGCCTTACTGCAATACTTACTGTGTCATGGCAGTCTGGAGATTGACCTCCAACAGCTGCGAGGTGTGCCTGTAAAGGGACTCTGTAGTTAGGACAAAGGATTTTGAGACAGAGATGATGCTGGATTTCCCAGCAGAGCTCAAAATGTAATCACAAGCATCTTTATAAGAGACACATGAGCTGAGCTAGGGGGAAATCTGACTACAGGAGGGGAATCCTGGAAACAAGTCCTGAACTGGTGCACACTCAAGATAAAAGAGCCACAAGCCAAGGAAAGTGGGCAGCCACAAGAAAACAAATATTCTCCCCTCAGAATTTTCAGGGGAACCAGTCCTAACTTTATCCCAGTTAAGCCATTTGGGACTTCTGACAGCTACGACACTAACGGAACACATCTGTGTTGCTTTAAGACGCTGAGTCGGTGACAAGTCGTACAAGGACAATAGGAAACTAAGATGCGTTTCCAATACTCGAGCAGCCCTGACAGGAGCTCATGAGTGGCAGGTGCACATGTGTGTGTACAGAGAAGCCAGGGGCTCAAAGACAGCCCCCGCCCCATCAGGCCAATGCGGGATGAGAGAGAAACACTGGCCAAGCAGTGATGTTCCGCCCAGCATTCAAAAGGCCCCAGTGCACACGGGCTGGCAGCTCGCATGTCAGCTTCAGGCTGAAAGGATCAGATCTCTTGCCAAAACCCTGACTCTGCTCTCTGACTGAGACATCTTCCTGCATGGGTCTGTTACGGCCTCGCTAGCTTGTCAAACACTCAACCTAGTAACCGTGTGTGAACTTAAAGAGTTCAGGCTCCCTTCTCAAATAGATGAATTCATAATGACATGGGTGTTTTTTTTTAAATGTCATCTGGGATGCAGTGATGATCTCCTGGCTAAGAGAAACTTCTCTTACTCAGCTTTAGAAGCCACGGCCACCAGACTGTACAACACAGGCAGGCAGAAAAATGGGAGGGGACATTTTGGGCTTCATGCTCACAGCCGTCCAGGGCTGACACAGCAGAGCTCCCCTGAGTGAGAGAGGGGTTGTTTTCATTCTTTGGCTGCACGTATGTGATCACCTGTAAAACAGCTTCTGGAAACAGGACATAGCTAACAACTTGGCTGATGTCACAAAAACAAACAGCGTTCCACCTACTCTTCCCCCAGCTACCTCTGAATTTGCCCTATCTTGCAAGGGACCACAGAAGCTCTGGTGGCAGAGAGGGTGTTAGACTGCTAAATGAAGTGTCGGTAGTTCGAACCCCCCAGCTGTTCTTCAGGAGAAAGAACGAGGGAGCCTGCTCCCATGAAGATTTACAGCCTTGGAAACCCAACAAAGAGGGTCCATAGTCAGAATCAACAACAGCAGTGGTTTTGGCCTCAGTGTGGTTTCATGGAGTGGGAAGGATACAAGCAGGTGAGATCCAAGGCAACCAGGAAGAAAATGTGTCATTTCAAACCTGGTGTTTCTACCTGTGCCTTCTGACCACTGCCACAGCCCGTGAAGTGTTACAGAGATTTCCTGCTGGGGCCCCAGAAGTGCCCACTCCTGCAGAACTAGCTAATGTCACAGTCTGTCGATTAGTACAGAACAGAATCTGTCTAGTCATCACCAGCCCACTCAATGTGCAATACTGTCACCTGGCATCTGGAAGAGATGCTTCTAGAAACCGCTCAGCATATCCTAACAACAAAAATGATTATGTCTATTTTATTCCTTCCATTAAGGAATTCAATGACTCTCTTCCTCCTTTGGTCCCCTTGCAGCCCTAAAGCCGCCTCCTCTCTTAAAGAATCTCTTTTCTGAAAACTCTTCGGTGATTTCCACCCCACACTCCTCCAAGTGTAACCACTCTGATTCTGGACAAAGCAGTGGGTTTGTCCTCCTCATTACTGCTTCCCACACAGTGTTTCAACTGATCCTTGGAAAACAGACAGTGACTGAGAAGCCCTTCTTCTCCGGATTTTACAAATGAGGACACCCAGCAAGTTCCTATCAGCCTGTCTCCCTGTGCACGTCTCTTCCTGCCTTGGCCAGTCATCACAAATGGAACCGTCGTGTCATTCTGAGCGCCAATAACATGGTATTTGAACAGGGAGCTCCGGAGACCCAAAGAGTAAGCAGCTGTACTACCAGCTCCAAGAAATGAGGTTCTAGCCCAACAGCGGCTCCGTGAGAGGAAGATGACAGGCTCCTTCCCTGCAGTTCACAGCCTCGGAAAATTTACTGGAAGGTCAGCTCTGACTTGGTTCCAAGACTGTGGCACATACAACAATATACAATCATGAAAAGCAAACAGCAAAGATAGACATTTATACTGAAAATGCCAGCCAGTCTCTGAAATCATCAAGCTCTAACAAACAAATGCTTGTTGTGACTTCAACAGATCCAGAAACCTGTTTACCTGTTTAAAGTAACCTTGCTTTTCTTCCTTTCTCTCTTGCCCAGTTTAGTATTTTTCTGATATTCCTTCACTAAAACAAAAATAACCTGTCTGTTTTGTTGGTTCTCTCCACCCCCATCCCTATTCCCACAAATGTGATTCTATCTTCTAGATGAAGCTATGTGACCAACAACATCTAGAATGTTTCCTTTTGTACTGAGGACAGAAGTGTCAGGTCAGGACAAACTCCTCAGGGATGACTTTGGGAGACCCAGGAACCAGAAAGATAAGAGGATACAGAACAATTTCAGTAATTGGGTCCTGGGCCCCCTGCTCCAGCAGTGGCTACCACCCTTCCCTCGTGGCTGCAGTGTGAAGTAGACCTCTCTGGGCACACTGGAGCTGCCATCCTGCCCACACCATCCATGTCCCAGAGATGGGGGCCCACAAGTTCAGGGAGGCGGAGGAACTAGCCCGACATCTATCCGATGTATGGTGGGCAGGCAAGCCTTCAAAACTAGGTCACGCCTGATGGTGGAGCCAGTGCGCCTTCCTGGACCCCTGCAGCTTCTGCAGACCACCGCCCATCTACCAGCACAGCTATTTGAGCAGAGGTGCAAATTTCCCCATGTGGAGCGGGCTTATCAAATGAGACCACTCACAAGCGCTCCTCAGAGGGGCTGCCTTGCTAAAAAAAGACTTGGGGAAATCAGCTGAACCGGAAGCTATCAAACCCGACCCAGACTCAACCCACTGCCTCTCAGCTGGCCAGCTGGCTGTCTTCTGGGCTGCTTCTTCCCACCATGGAAGACCTAAAGCAGCAGTGGCAATGACATGAGCTGTAGCTGGTGGAATGTGAAAAGCCTGTGTAGTCTAATCGATTCTAACTCGGGGCAACCCCCCCTTTTCACAGAAGCCATGACCCAAAGGTTTCTCTCACTGTAATGTTCACAGAAGCAGACCTCCAGGTTCTTTTTCTGTCATCCCATTAGCTGGGTTCAAACCGTCAACCTTTAGGTTACCAATCAAGTGCCAACTACTTCCACCACCCAGGGACCAACTGGCAAATGAGATTTATGCTTAAAGGAGTTTTGTTGAAACAAACAGGGTAGTTAGGCTAACTTGCTTTCTCGGCAAACATCCCCTTTCTTACAAGACTGAGTACGTGTTTACAGACATGGAGACTGTGAGATAAATTAATTTCTAAGAGAAAGGGACGCTCCAGAAATTAAATTATTCCACACAAGGCATGCAATCGATTGACAATCAATACATAGCCAATAGTCACGCATCTAAGATGAAAAGGCAATTATTAAGAGCGGATCAATCTAATAAAGAGAGACATGCAAATGTAAGTAATACTTTTTAAAAAATGCTCAGCCCCAAGGTCGGCGGGGAGGCAGGCGGACAGACACTGAAATGAGCCCAGCCTCCCAGGAACGAGACTTGATAAAACAAAGATATGAAAGGAAGCCGGTGAATCTCCTGATTCAGCAAGTCCACTTCTAGCACATAAAGCCACAGCAGAGCCACAGGCGGACAGACTTACAGGCACCTCCTGCTTCAGTGGGCCTCAAAGGCTGTGCTTCACATACAGAGGCCGAATGTGTGTGGCCACCTTGTGTTGAATGAGTCCTTCCGTGCTTGTTTTCCAAGATCACGTGCTGACTTCAGGTCCCTGGGTCACACTCTGGTCACCCTCACAGTATTTCAAACGTCATCACACTGTCGTGCACTTACAACAGTTATCACGTCAACATAACTGTTAAATGCACGAGGAAACCAAGACAGTGTGTGACTCACTTTATTGCAATACTTGCTTCATTTTGTCCCTCGACTGCAGTGGCTGGGAACGAAGCCCAAGAGATCTACAACTGAAAAATGTTCACCTTCATTACAGTGATCAAAGAGCTGGGAGACACTCCAACAGGCCACCCCTCGAAGGTGGCAGGGAGTTTCCTATTCTAGGCGGAATAGCGTACAGCCATCTGAGACTGCAGGCCAGTAAGCATCGAGGAAAGCTACTCATGATCTACAGTCAGCCAGAAAAAGAAAAGTATGAAAGGGAGGGAAGGACCGAAAACGCTTACAAGGCAGCAGGCTCAGGATTAGCCCCGCACTCCAGCTGCTCACAACCTGAGGTGGTTTCTGATTTCTTCTTTTACTGATCTATCATTTCTAAACTTTCCATAAGGAATGCATGCTTATAGCAAAGGGGGAGAGGCTTTTTAAAACAATTACTTAAGTGAAAGGAAGCATGCAAATATAATCTAGTCAACACTTGGCATGCAACAACGTGATGGGTGCTAGCTCCTGCTTCCAGGTAATTTTTACTTGACAATCATTACCCGGCAATCCCTAACATTTATTTCCCAGTCAGAACCCCTAAGGGGATCTGGTGGAGAAAGTGCCAGTGCCAGAACCCCTGACCCCTACTTGGTTCAGACACAGCACTGTCTGGGCCATCCCTGCGATGACACGCCCAGTGTCCAGACTGATGGGGAGTGGGCATCTGTAGGTCTGCAGTAACACAGTGGCTGAGGTGAGACTAGGGTTTAACAGGATGCTGCAGCGCCACCACTTCTCAGGGCAGGAAGGTTTAGGCCAGCTGTGAGAGGCCCCCATGGAGTCCCAAGTCCTCTGCTGTCCAGGCATCCCCTGCTCCTGAACTGCGGGGCCTCAGGCAAGTTAATGCACATCTCTGTGCTTTCATTTGGATGCTCCTTCTAGACAGCTTTAAACGCAGTGGTGACAGCTCAGCGAGAATACATGTACAGAATCGTCCTAAACTGCCACCATGGTCACAAAATACTCACCTGGAACAAATGAAGATCCTTTTGTTAATTTTAACTTAGTTTCCTCAAAACCATATGAGACATTTCTTTAAGTCTGGCTTTGCTACTGTTTGTGAGGTGACTACAGATGAAAAGCCTAGTCTGTAGCCACTTCCACTGGGCTGTCTCTCTCTCTCCGACCCTTGCTCGCTTGCTCTCTCTCTCTCTCTCTCACACACACACACACACACTCACTCACTCTGTTCTGGCTGCTCTCAGTGCTGACAGCAGAAACTCTGGTCTGCTCTCAGAGCCAGCACTACCTGCGCATGGCTCCTCTACATGAAAAGAAATAAACCAGCTCACAGCCACAGTGTCGGAACAGACTCATAGTGGGTTGGCCACTGGATTTCTGAGGCTAAATCACAGCAGCAAAAAAATCAGTAGCCTAACCAAGAAACCACCCACAGATCTGAAACTCAGCTCAGTGAAGAAGAGGACAAGGTGGATCCACCGGAAACTCAACTCAGTAAAGAGGAGCGCATTCCCGATATACCTCACAGCAGCTGCACTTTGAGAGGTGTGAGGCTCTTTAAGTTGGAGGCAGAGAATACATTTAGGACAACTTTTGGAAACCACTTTTTGATTCATCTCCTGTCACCTGAATTGAATAAAGCTTTCAAAAAAGAACCTATTGGCCCAAATCTTAGTTAGAATGAGACTAAAGGTTCATATTAAACTGATCAAATATATTGTAGAAAGTTCTGGAAGAGATGCCGACTGTGCCACACTAGACAATCGATGGTCAAAAGAATCTCAATTGACAAAGTCACTTTTGTGACAAAATCCGTAATAATTCCCAGCCTAGCAGCATGGTTTAACAATGCACTGGGCCCGCAGTGTGTGCCCTGGTGGGCACAGGAACCGAGCACCCCACAGGCTGACAGCCCTGTTCGTGCTATCTTCAGATGCTGCCATGACCCAAAGAGAAACAGCAAGCTGCCAGGAAAAAACAATCTTATTAATAAAAGTCTATCACAAACTGCCTCCGTTTTATCCTCAATAAATACTTAAAGTAAGTAGTGTCATGAAGCAGTTTTGTTTTCAGAGCCCAATCTCTGCTTGCCAGCAGGAGCCTGTGACTGTGTCCCCAGCCCTCCTGTGGCTTTTGTACCCGGAGGGGATAGGTAACTCACTTCCCATTAAGTGTATAGTTTAGCGTGTCCTCGCTCAGAAATTTGTACCTGCAGCCCAATCCACTGCCGTTGAGTCAATCCCACCCCATGCACGTTGAACTGCCACATAGATGTTCTAAAACCTTTATGGAGGCAGACTGACAGCTGGCTCATACAGAGAAGTTCGAACAGTTGGTTTGAACTACTGACCTTTCAGTTACCAGCCAAACTCTTTAACCACAAGAGGACACAGTTTTCTTGTAGTACAAGAATGCAACATTAAGGAACAATCTACTTGCAATAAATTATAACAGCAGCTAAGAGTGAAGAGGGAAGACCCTACTTTCCCATGAAAACAAGTAGGTGGCCAAGGCATTCTAGATGAACCTGAGGCAGAGGTACTACTATTTAAATATTACAGTTTCCATTCAAGGGGGGAAAAAATCCCATTACTGATAGGACAGTGCACTCAAAACCAATAGTGTCGTGGAAACATACGCCCTTGTGTAATTTGGCAGAACAGGCTGCCTGCTGAACACAATGGACCTTTTTAGCAAACGGATCTCTTCAGCCTTGGCACTTCTTACAAACAAAATAAGAGAGAGAGAGAGGAAGGGGGGGGGGACTAAACAAGCACTACCCTACGAACAGTAGGGGACAAATAGTATTCACTTTGAACTCTATCACCGAGATGCACAAGACCTAAAGATATGTTAGGAAAGTAACGGGCATTATTTAAGATAAAGGAAAGCAAGGCCCGAAGAGAGGAGAAACTGCAGGCGCGCGGGCGCTTTTGTTTAATTCTATCAAAGAGCAACAGAGCCCTCTAGTGCAGAAATGCTGAAACGCTACGAAAACACTGACAGTCGTTTACATGCAAATGTGTGGAACATGTTAAGGCCCTTACTGTGTCACTGCAGCAGTAAACGCACAAAGTCAAGTTTCTGTAATTGATAAAGAACTGAAACAATTTTCAAATCTAACACAACACAACAGAATGTTGGCACGGGTAGAGCAAGTTCAAAATACTGTCCCTATATTCAGACCATTTTGCCAGAGAGTAACGGCTTGCATTACCCTAATTTTGTATGTGAGCACAATCACAAAGTGAACTAAATTCTTAACCTACATGCAAGCACAAAATTTAACAGGTGACAACAGATCAAAGAGTTTCAGCCGAGATCTAATCAAACAGATGGAGACATTTTTCCAAGAATCATCTTATACATATTAACAAAGGAGGGAGTTGAAACCACTGCAGGGCGTCTGCTTGACATCCTTTAGCTCCTCAAATACTGATTACAGAATTTCCATATATGTTCAACATCCAAGAGTACTGTAAACAAGTTATTTCATTTCCAGGACACTAATTTTCAATTATAATACAATGTCATCCCAAGACTTTTTCCAATATTGGAAAAAGTGGTTTGCTCAGGTCAAAATTATTTCAGAACATTATGAGAAGAAGCCTAAGAAAGATGTTAAAAAGAAGAGGTGGAATTGCCCCAAAATGTCTCTTGCCCAGAAGAAAGATCGGGTAGCTCAGAAGAAATCAAGCTTCCTCAGAGCTCAGGAGCGGGCTGCTGATAGCTAAACCAATTTTCTGTGAAGATTTTTCAGATAAACACAATAAATTTATTGTTCAAGCAGCCCCAAAAAAAATTATTTCAGAACAAAACTATTTCAAGATTATTTTAACATAAAAAGAACCTCAAAATGCCTTGGCATCAAGTCAGAACAGACTCACAGCGGACCTTCCACTGGGTTCAGAGGCTGGAAATCTCACTAGAGGAAACTGCCCATCTTTCTCCCAAGGAGCTGGGGGTAGACTCAAACTGCCTGGAGTGTGATCTTTGAGTTAGCAATGCAACGTCCTACGGACAGCGCCACCGGAGCTCTCCTATTATATGTATTAATGGGTGTTCTTTTAGAATAAGTGAGAAGTTACAGCAAATGCTTTTAATTTAAAATTAAGAGTTTCCATTTCTAAAAGGCTAGTTTGCTTATTTTTAGATTCTCCCCAGCCTTAATGAGCACCAGGTTCTTAAAAAGACGATAAATTCCAAGATCTCCCTTGTTTAAGACTTGTCAGTAATCGGAAAGGAAGTTGTAATCAGGTATTTCAGGGTTCCAAGTGTAATGAGCCCATCTGAGTATATTTACCCAAGGAAAAGACTAAATATAAATAGAGCCTTGGATTTATAGAATCTTTTGGAAGAACTGGGGCGGTGGAGGGAGTCAATGGCACAGTTTAGGCTAGAAGGCGAAATTTACTAACACTTGGGTAAAAGCAAAGAAAACAAGAAACTAAAGGTGTAAAAGGGAGTTTGTCTCCTAATTGAGAAATGTGGCTTGAAATGAATCCACACTTATAAACATATTCATTTAAATGTGGATTTAAATGAATCAATATGTCTCTCTAAGGAAAGAAAAGTTATTTCCTTCCATTACGACAGAACTAGTAGAAATAAAAATTTATTCCAGATTGGAATTCACCAGCCTGATGATTATCCAGACAGAAGAACAAGGCCGGTGCGATGAAATTTCAACATATGATTTAGGAGCAAGACCCCAGGCTTTAAAAAGCAGTCTTTGGAAGCCAAGAACACCCATTTCAACATTATCCCATAATTACATTTTGGGATTCCCTGTGTGGGAACCTGATACTGCTATTTAGCTTCAAATATAGAACATTTTTATGGGTGAATTTGATAGTTTGAGACTATACTTTTTATATCTCAAAATACATACATTTCAAGGTACATTAGAATTCTCATACCAGTCCTTAAGAAGGTGATTATTTAGCATTAGTAGTGATGGTAAATTTAAGTGCCATTACTGAAATATATTTTATTGATATACACCACAGGAGCCAGCTTGGATTTTGTTCAAGGAGGGGGGAATCACTTTCCGTGTGTGATGGGTCTGATTCATAAATTGAACCAGACCAAGTTATGCTAGATTTCAAGTCACAACACTTGAGTAAAAAAACCTACCATGATGAAGGTTCAAAGAGGGAAAGGAACTTCTCATCCTAACCTGTGAAAGGGATTTAAAAAGTCAGTATCAAGCCACTACTGGTTCATAACTTCAAGTCAAGAAGAAAGTTTTATCAGCACTTACCCCTCCACACTAGACTGAGAGTATCTAACTGGCTCAGCCTCATTCCTTGTGCTTAGCTATCTAAAGGATGCCACACAAAACCTGAATGTCATTCCTCAGCTGTAAAGATAAGCCCCTCTGACTCAGTGCAACCACTCACACAAGTTCTAGCAAATGTCCTCTCTAATTGGGACAAGGAGAGTTCTGGTGGCTTAGTGGTAAGGAGCGGCACTGCCAATCCAAACACACATGGTTCGAATCCACCAGCTGCTCTGCAGAAGGATGTGCAATCTCCTATGTGATTTACTGTCTCTGAAAACCTACTGGAGGGCGAGCTATGAGTCAGTTCCAACTCAAAGGTACACAACAGCAGCTGGGACAGGGAAGAGGGCTCGTGCTGTCCCTCGGGCAGCCATTCAACCACCCTCTCTTTAGCATTTGTGTGACAGATGTTGTCTTTGAGTAGCAAATGCCAGGCTACAGACTCAAGCAGATAGCAGTTTCTAGGGGACTGTTTATGCGTTACCAAACTAGACTGACAGGTTGAGTCTGAAAAACAATCTACAGGATTCTCTTTGGTGTAAAATTACCCAGCTTAAAAGAGTGCTTCTGCACTTCCTGAGGTTTATATGGCCTTACGGCGTAGCTACCACGTTAAAGACATTCCTATTCACTTTTACCAATTGAGCACCATCAAGCTGCCAGCCCGAGTGAGGAAGCCCTGCTCAGGGCTACGTGGACCCACACGGACAGCCCTGCTCAGGGCTACGTGGACATGCACACAGAGAGAGCCCTGCTCAGGGGCTACGTGGACCCGCACAGAGAGCCCTGCTCAGGGCTATGTGGACCTGGACAGACAGCCCTGCTCAGGGCTATGTGGACATGCACACAGAGAGAGCCCTGCTCGGGGCTACGTGGACCCGCACAGAGAGCCCTGCTCAGGGGCTACGTGGACATGCACACAGAGAGAGCTGTGCCCTTGTCTACTGGTTAGCAGTTTTGACCATGGGCTTCTGGGCCCCCTGGTCTCCTAGCAGAAGCTCTGGTGAAGAGGTGTGAAGAGGCAGCTTCCCCCTGGATACTGAGATGCTGAACTCCACATAGAGATAGCTTCAATCTACAGCTTTCAAGCTACAAAGTTCTTCACATTCAGAAAGCTAGTTAAACAAAGGTCAAGGACTGAAGAGCATTAGTTTCTGAGGAGTCAACATGCTAGGCCTTGCAGCTCCCTGACAACATGGGAACAGGTGGGGGCAATGGCTGTAGGACAATGGGGACATCCTCAACACTGGCACAGGCCATGTTGCTACCTTCATGTGACCATCCATCTAATAGTGCAGTAGTCAGTTTAGAGTATACCAATGGTAAGTGTTATGACAGTGGTTAAATCTCCAAGTACAAACTTTTCTGATAAATGGCCAGCTACCAAATCATTTTTGGCTCTGCAGACCTAAAGGCTTCTGTTCGAATATTCAACCCTACTGGTAACTCAAAAACACACAACAGAAATAAATGGACATGGGGGTGTTCCAATAAAGTTTATTTACAAAATCAGGCAGCAGACTATAATAGGCCAAGCCTTGAAGTAGACTGCTGAATCCAGTCAACAGTTACATGGGACCACAAGCCTGAATTGTGAAAACAAAGACTTCACGTCTCCTGAGCTTTATTCTGACATTCTTCAGAATCTTCCTTGTCCCTTCCAGTACCGGTCGAATCTTTTTTGAGTTCAATTATTTTTTTCCTCCAATTGCCTCATAATACCAGGCATCATAACTGTAAAACCTAGCTCTGCTGTACTTCTCAGCAGGGACAGGAGAAGACAGTAAAATCTGCTGAGAGGCATTTCAGATGGAGCCAGGGCCTGCTCAAACTCTGAAGTCCACCAAGGAAGAGATGTCCTCTAACACTTCAGAGTCCCCTTCCAGAGCAAAGGGACCCTCGCCATCGGCAGTTCCAACAATGCAAGGCTTTGTCTACAATTTCTTTTTTTAAAAAAAGAAAAAAGCAGAGCCATTAAAGATACCAGATTTGCCCATCAGCCTCGTAAGTGAAGCAAGTATCTGTATGTTTTTGTTGAGGCATCACTACTCTCAAAATAAATATGGTAACATTTTGCTTTGGCCCAGTGAACTTCAAATCAAACAGAAATTCACCACAAGGCCAAAGATTTTTCAGCTTACAGACCAAAGTATGGCTCCCCTGAGTGGTAAAAAGAAAGGGGACTCCAATACCATTAAAATTGACAGGGGGAAAAAACCCCACAACCACCTCTGACAGAAGACAGCTCTTGAATGCACAAAAGTCATGGCCATGAAGACATGCAATTAGTTCTGTGTTCAGCGATTTCATTTGAAATGGGCAGAAATGAAGTCGTGACAACGATCTATCCGGGGCAGGTGTCATAGTTCAGCAGAAGGAAGAACTCTGTCTGGAAGCCACAGCCCACTCAGGCAAGGACATGGTCTAAAGCAGTCCACAGGACAGAAAAGCCAACTGACGCAGGACATAAGGGTCAGGTGCTTCCAAGAGATGTCTTCTGTTCTTTGTCTCTGGTACAGCGGCTGCACAGAGAAAGTTAATTGCAAGTATTTGATTCCCAGGAATGTTCAGGGGGACATTATTTCCAAAACGATAAAGTGAGAAGCCCCAGCCTGCCCCTAGACTTATGCTTCTGAGAGTAGGGAGAGGAAATGAGGTGAGAGGCTCAGTCACATACAATTGCTAAGGGAAGGAAGCGCTCAGGATGGCTGTGGACATGTGGCTAGGAAGAGCTGGTCTAGGAGCCCTTCCACAATGTCCCTCCCCTTTAGGATTTGCCCACAAGATTCAACTGGACCACCAATGCTGACTTACGGTGGCCACAAAAGAACCACAAGGTCAAGAAGGAAGGGCCTTCAAGGGAAAGAGGTGCCAGGATTCAGGGGCTGGACCCAAAGGGTTTGTGGGCCACGCTGAGTGATTCAATACTCCAGAACCTTCCTCTCTTTGTGTCAGAATTAAATACTCAAAGGATGACCTTCTTCTTACACTCTGAACCACTCTATGATTCCTATGTGACGCTGGTGTTAGCAGTCAAAGATATGTTATCTAATATTGTAGAGAGCAAAGTCTGAACACGTACCTGGAAAAGAAGCAAATAATTTTGTGGAAAAGACATACCTTACTAATTCAACAAGTCTGAGTTATCTAGACTAGTAAGGAAATGCGATCTTTTAGCTCATTTTCTGGTTAACTTAAGTGTTAGAAACAAACAAACAAAAGAAATTTTATTTAAATACTTTTTTTTTCTATACTACGACCAACATCCATCCACATCCTCACCATAACACTAATCTATATACTCAACACATTATTGCATTTCTTGGATGACGGAGGACTTGGCCATTATTTTTACTACAGTGTCATCACTTTTGACATCAATGACAACTACACAGAATGTATTAAAATGCACAAGTGACACAACTGGACTGAATATAGGCAGAGTCCACGATGAGGTCTAAAGGTTGATTTTTAAAAAATCTCTTTCAGGGTTGGGATTTGTTTTAAAAGAATCCTTAGAGACATATGCAGTCAACAGCTGTCTCTGAGATTGTAGGCTGAACAATTTTACGTTCGTACTGTACAATAATGGAGCTCTGGTGTCCTAGTAGTAAGAAATTGTGCTGCCAACCGAAAGGCAAGCTGTTTGAACCCACCAGCTGCTCCAAGGGCAAAAGACAGAATTTGCAGCCTCCAAAAATCCTCTGAAAGGCTGGCTGTGAGTCCGTTCAAGCACAACTGCACAATACTTCATCCTCTGAGAACACATTCGTATGTCTTGAGATGTCCCACTGGTACGAGGGAATGCTTCCGGAAGGCTGGCAAAGAGGTCATTCAAACTTAAGGCAGAGGAAGAAGAGCAGGCCTCAAAATGATACACAGAGGTGAGAAGACGCCAGCACAGGTGGCCACCAGGGGGCATCATGACAGTTGAGGACGCAATCCAAAACAGAGGACTTGAGGGACGCGTCCCCACATAATAGCTTTATATCTAACCTGCTCTGAAAACGCATAGCCTAACAAAATGCAGCTGCCTCTTACTGATTGCGCTGTGACGCAGAGTTATGGTGCCACTCACTATGCCAGCCCAGCATGTTTCAGGAGCCACATGGAGGGAGGCCACCTTCCTGCGTCCTCTACCTACCTCAACGTCATCACCGGGACTAACTTCCAGCAACTGAGAGGGTTACCTCAGAGGTTACAACAAGGACTAATTAATTCTCCAATTTTAAAAAGCAACAGGATCCTTTTCCTTAGGGAAAAGGATATTCTCAGTGACCAATCAAATCCTTTGTCTCAAAGTCACACTATGTTGTTAGCGCCCATATTCAATTTCCAATCAATTTTGGTTTGAATAACCCAGGTAATTGGAATCTGTCCACCCACCACATAGACCAGGTCAGAACTCTTGAGGCTGCGCCTGTTGTCTCTAATTCTGGAATACCAAAATAGTCGCCACCTTTTGCTGAGTTCAGCTTTCAGAGGATTCAAGGTCAGCTCCAACACAGCCTTCCAGGTTAACACTGGGATTTTTAAAAAAGGTCATGATTATAATGAAACCGCAGCTGAAAGGGGCTATAAATACATTTTTTAAATGAGAACTGGTGCACAAAATTGCACAGTATTAGATCTATGTGGCTTTTCGTTTATAGCAATCACACTTACAAGCAAATACAAGTACAACAACCTACCAATTCCTGAGTTGGCTCCAGTGACGACGACCACTTTGCCAGAGAAATCCCGGCCCTGGAGGATCTCCATGGCCGTGGTGCTGCCGTCATACCTCTGTCTGGTGGTTGGCTTGGTCGGGTTATCATCCACAGTGAACGCCAGTCTGGGGTCCAAATAGGTGGTTCTTTTATTTATATGACTAGAAAGAAAAAGGAGACAAGTATTTCCCATCTGGCCACCGCTGTGAACATGGGCATTCAGAACTATGAGATAATCTCCATTTCTCATGTCCCAAAAGGTTTACTCTTAACACTGAATAGAAAGGGGCCCGTTCTGTTTATCTAGCTACCAGAAGGGTAACACACTCCTGCCTGGGAAAAGCAGTTATCAAATCCTTTCCTTTAAAATTACCTGTAAAATGTACTGTAATGTCCAATAACCACTGCTGGGAGGCCCTAGATCTCCAAAAAGCCTTCCGGAGGCCTTTTTAAACTTGTGTCTGTAAGATCTGCCCACCACCACTCTTCAGAAGCTCCCAACCTGAGTGTCTGAGCCCTGTGCACCTTCTGAAGACTGTTAGACAAGAAGAAAACTCAGGATGAGGAATTATAAGTAAATATAGAATTCACCAACCACCTGAATTCTGATGGTTCTCATTTTAAGACTGAACTCAGTTTCACTTGGCATTTATTTAAAGCTCAGAAAATATATTGGTACATATGGATTAATAAGTTATTTCTTCCATAATGAGAGATTTAGTGATTTTTTTGAACATTTAAATGTATCCTTGGGATGTTTTATAACTAGACTTTAAAATGGCTTATAAACTACATGTCTGAACACTCTCTAGAAATAACAATAAATGAGATTTCAGGATTTTAGAGGTTTCTGTAAAATGTACTACTATTGGTGAATATACAGTCAAGTCAGTCCCAACTCATGAACCCAATACAATGCAATAAAAAAGTTATAAGAATGTTATTAGACTTATCTGTATGTTGATCTGAGAATTCATATTTATGTGTGTGTATAGATACATATATATGTGGGAGAAGGATGGGCAATCTACTCCCTTATCATTTACTGCCACTGAAAACTTGTGGTAAAATCAGTTCCATAGATTTGGGTCAGTTCCAACTCAAATGCATACAATAGTACACACACACACACATAAACATATATACACACACATATTCATATATCTATATTACACAAATATTTTGTTGTTGTTGTTGTTGTTATGAAGCACTGAGCTGACCTGACTCATAGCTGACCCTGGATTTTCAGAGGAAGCTAATTACATGGGACAAGAGTGCCCATCTTTCTCCCGATGAACCACTGATAGATTCGAACCACTTGCCTTTGGGTTAGCAGACCAATTCCTTACCACTAACATACTAGAGCTTCTGATACAATGTATACATTCAAACATATTACTTGTACATTCATAGATACACACTGACATATACATCTATATATATGAATGGTTATGTATGTAACACCCACATTTTCTACACATGTAGAGCTCTGGTGGCACAGCCCACTGCAGGTGGCATTGCTAACTCATGCGTGGTGTGTGTGTACATTTATAAAATTACTAGCTTACAAATTCTTCACTCAATAAATCCTAAAACCCAAAAACCACCATTCTATTTTAGCTTTAATCACAGCCTGATGGAGAAATGACTTCAGTCTTCTACACACACAACAGAGTGTCGGCATGGTAGAGAAAGTTCACACCAGCTACACAGTGATTCCCACGACGAACTGGACCTCAGCAATGGTGGACGTATCCCACTACGAGCTGGACCTCGGCAATGATTGGTGTATCCCACTACAAGATAGACATCAGCAATGGTGGACAAATCCTGCAGTGAGCTGGACCTTATTAATGGTGGACACATCCCACTGCGAGCTGGACCTCAGCAATGATGGACGTGTCCCGCTGGAGCTCACTATGCTCAACTTACTCCATGATGGATATAAACGAAGGTGACCAGCCAGGGAACCTCGCATGCAGCCTCGTCCTACTAGATGCCAAAGTCCTTGCCGGCTCCTCTAGACTAGATCTGGGCTTGGTAAACAATGGTCCGCAGAACAAAGCCAGCTGCATGTACGAATAAAGTTTAAATTAAACACAACCGCACTCATTCTTTTACACATTGCCTGTCACTGCTCTCCACTATAGCAGAGTTGAGTATCTGTGGCAGAAACCACACAGGCTCCAAAACCTAAAATAGTGATGAGGTGCTCCGTAACAGAAAGAGTTTTAATAAGCTCTGCTCTAAAGAAAAGTCAGTGGCTCTCAAATGACCACATCACAATTAGCGGAAGGGCTTGCTGAAACATACCGGCAGGCCCATCCCCACAGTTCCTGGGACAGAAGAACTTCTAGTAACATGATCCTGAGAACGTGCATCTCCAATAAATTCCCAGCTGATGCTGATACTGCTGCTCTAGGAGCTACAATGGTAGAAAACACTGCTGTAGATCAATAAAGAGTAACAGCCAATCCAAGTGAAGAACTTCCTAAGCATGAGTGCAAAAGGCCTTTGTAGCAGATAACGAAAGGGCTGTCTTCCTTCACTTACTAAGAAAAGCTTGTACAAACTATATTCTTGCTATGTACCATTGAGTCACAAATGACTCACAGCTGGCTCCCCAACAAGTTTTCAGAGGCTATAAGTCACATAGGAGGGGACTGCCCATCTTTCTCCAAAAGAGCAGCTGGTGAATCCAAACCATTTGCCTTTGGGTTAGCAGTGCAACTCCCTACCTCTAGGCCACCAGACCTCCCTTAACAAATTAATATTCCTGTTATTGTTCGGTGCCATCAAGTTGAATATGACTCATCACGATCCTGTGAATGGTCAACCTGAACTCTGCCCTGCCCTGTGCCATCCTCATCACCTCTGACATACCAGAGCACACTGCTAAAGTCACTATGTTAGTTCATCTCATTGGGAGTCTTCCTCTCCGTTGCTCACCTTCCCTCTTTCCAAGCATGATGTCCCTTTCCAAGGAAAAGTCTCACTGAGTATATGTCCAAAGTATGAAAGACAAAGCTTTGCCATCTTTGCCTCCAAGGAGCACTCTGGCTGCACGTTCCCCAAGACATACCTAACAGGAGATAACAAAACACTTCCAACTTCCACTTGCCTAACAGCCTCCTCTCTGTGGCTGCTCAAGGCCATAAGCAACCCTTGATCCTTCTGTTCTAGGCACTGGCTATGCATCAAGACTGCCCTAGGACTTTGGTTCCAAAAGTTCTTCGGCCATTAGAACTTTTATCTTATAAGGTGAACATAAATGTCTGTGATGCATCTCAGCAGTAAGCAGCCTTAAACCCCTTTTCTTCTAGCTGATATACTGAAAGCATTAGATTTGTACCAAAAATGCAGAACGATTCAGCACTCAGGTGTATGAAAACGTGAAATTTCTGAAAGTGTTGCTATGTACCATCAAGTCGGAACTGACTCATAGCTGACCCTCTGGTGGGTTGCCAGAGGCAGTAAATAACAAAAAAAAAATGTCCATCTTTCTCCCACGGAGTCGCTGCTAGATTTGAACCATGAACCACAGGCTTTTAGGGTTGACAGTGCAATTTCTTACCACTAAGCCATCAAAGCTCCCTTTAAAGAAAGCACAACTGGAAATAACAGGTGCTGTGCTTTAGGGGTGCCTTTAACCTCTAATTAGGCTATGCCATGCTTTGGGGGAGAGAGCACCCTGTAGTCTAGGCAGCAGACACATCAGAGCAGGCCTGGCTTGTCCTAAAGCATGCTGCATTTTAACAGGAGGTTAAATAAAATGTGAATGTTACATACATACCTTTTGGGTCTTAACTAAGAAATCCTAACTCTGTAAATAAGGTAATTTCTCCTTTGCATTAGAGCAGCCAAGAGGGCTGCTGGTTATAACTCCGTAGGTTCTAATCATGGCTCTGCCACTTGCTTACTGTGGGATCCTTGAAAAGTCGCTTACATCAGCAGTAGACTATGGATAATGATGGTATCACTGCCCCTGAGGTTATTGTGAGGACTGAGTGAGCTAATACTGCAGATATAAAGTAACTTGACCTATGCCTGGCTCACACTGTATGCTCGGTAAGTGATTATCTTCAGGGTTTGTTTTTGAAATTTATTCACAGAATCAGAGAGGTGAAAAATGTGTAGAGACAAAGATACTCAAAATATTATTTTTAATTATAGATGCCCAATGACAGAGACTTAGCAACATCAGTGCCCGACAGGTAATCTGATAAATTACGGGACGTCTGTACAAAATATTCCAGACCCACTTCCATTAAGTCCATTCCAACTCAAAGTGACCCCCTAGCGTCAGGGATGAACCGCCCCACAGGGTTTCCAAAGCTGGAATCTGCAGGGACACTGACTGCCAGGTCTTGACTTACACAGAGCCACCAACCTTTCCATTAGCAGGAAAGGGCTCCTCAAAACAGACTACAGCCAAACAGGTATGAGGATCCAAAGAGGCGAGGGGAGGAGCAGAGGAGAGAGGATGGACAGAGAGGTAACCACAGGGTCACACAATGTAAAGGGTAGAGGGAGGGGTGGGTAAAGGAAATGAGAAAGATTCGGGGCAAAAAACAATGTACACGAACTTTGTAAGCAAACCAGTAAAAAATAAAAATTCATATAAAAAAACCAAACCAGACTACAGCCATTAAGCATCATCACCTTGAAAATGACGTAAAAATGCTCATAATACATGTGGAAAGCTGGTTACAACACAGTTCATTCTTTTTTTGTTTGTGCAGGGCAAACAACATAGACTGAAAGGATTAATAAAAAATTGTTCAGAGTAGCTATTCCTGCAAATAACACTGTGATCATGTACTTCGTATTTTTCTCATCTTCACAATGTTCTTGCAGTCAAGGCGAATTACCATTGTTATTGTTGTTGTTGACTGCCTTCAAGTAGAGCACGACCCTATGAACAAAAGGCTTAAAGTCCTCTGTAACTGTCGACATTCATCAAAGTTCATAGACATGTTACCATTACAAGCTGTAAAATCCTATTAAAAAGCAGTATGGCCAAGGCTAGTTCTTATGAAGACACTTACTCAACAAAAAACACTTGTCCGTTCTCGTCAGTTTCTTGCTCCCATCCGTAAGGCAAGTCTGAAACCCAGGAAAGACAGGAAGGTGAACATGGGACAGGGCGGACAGAAGCCCTTCCCGAGGTGTCCCAGGTAAGAGGGGGGGGTCCCCACCTTGCCAACTCCACCCTCTAAGCCAATCCCTCTAGATCACCAGCTTCCACACCCTGAGGTCACATGTCCTACTGCAGCCATCATGCAAGGCCCATTATACATGTAGGCCTGTAAGGAAAAGTCAAAAAGCCTATTCCATTCTTGCTGTCTTAAAAGCCCCACCTAGCTCCAGTTTCTGCTGTGATCCTGCTGGATGCTCCCATCAGCAGGAATTCTCCCCTGGAGGCGTTCACGGACCCCATCTATCCAGGCAGCAGGCACCCAACACATTGGTACACTATGCCATACTATCAAGTGATGTTTACAACCTCTCTATTCAACAGGACCCTAAAGCCCTTGACGGCAGGAATCTTCTTGTATTTCTATTCCTGGATCTCCCACTTGCAAACTGGAGCCCCTAGAAGGCATAGAGATCTTTACAAAATCCCACAGCACATTGGTGTCTTTCATTTCATGACATGAGGCAACAATTTTATGCATAGACCTTCATAGAAACTAATGTAACATGAGTGTAGGATCTGATTGTATAAATATTTTTTAAAACCAATCAATTGTCTTCACTCCACCCCAACATCTAATCAGCCCGTTCTACTTATCAGCCCAGCAGAGTAAGAATCAACTTTTTTCAGAGTTGTTCCAGTGTGCATGGTGGCCTGTGATATGTTTCCCATATAATTCATGTTCAAAGTACAAGCTTCTTTGCTTTATGGTAACGACAACATACAAACCTCCTGCTACTCGCTTTCTCTTTCCAGTTTTTGGATGTTCCCACTGAGTCTTCTCCTCAGTGTGGCTGTTAACAAAAAATAATAATAATAATTAGCTCTAGTTATACTTCCGTTAGAGTTACACTGAAAAAAAAAAAAAAGGAAATTCAGAACTTAACTGTGTTAGTTAGTATGGCCCTCCAACAACATGGGAGCCTGGGACAGGCCTCTGTGCTGGTGTCAGTGAACTGTTCACCCTCCTCCTTCACTTCCCCCTATTCTACCTTCATTTTCAGAGTCTACCCCCTCCCTTTGCTGCACCTCCACCTGTCCTCAGCCCCACTCGGCTCCCTCCTGCCTCAGGGGTGTTACTCTCACTGTTCCTCCACCTGGGACACTGCCCAGTTCATCCTGTCTCCTCACATTTCCTGTCAGAGCTCACCTCTTGCAGGAAGGTCCGTCTCTCTCACCTTTCGGCTAGAGCGGACTCACCCCAATTCCAACTTCACCCCCAGACACAGAAAAAATCCAGAAAGGAACCGTGGAACCCTGGCACGTTGGCAAAAGCACTTGGCTGGTGACCCAAAAGTCAGCTGGTAGAACCCACCAGCTCCCAATTCCTTGCCCTGCTTCCATTTGGCTCGGGAGCGCCCTCACTAACTGAAATACTATCTCTGGCTTATGGTTGGTCACAACACTTAGTCCATAAGGCAGGGGATTCTGGCTCACTCCCTGCTGCACCCACAGACTAGACGTGGTGGCAGCCAGGGAAATGCTTATTGAAGGAAGGAAGAAACGAGCAAATGTGTTCCCAGCCTGGCGGGGCACAGACACACAGCCATGGGACAGTGCCGCTCACACAGTGGATGACAGCTGTGGCCTCACGGGAGGCAGGAGGAGAAAGCTCCCAACAAGGGTCGAGGCTGACAATGCAAAATCAGCCAGGATAGGGCCAACGAGGGCAGGATCGACGTAAAGGATGACAGAGGCCACCAACCTGCAGGACAGGAAGCATGGCAGGGTCAGCATGGACAGGCCTCAGGCATTACTCAGCCCATGGCTGTTCTTCCCACCTGCCCTGGGGATTGGTACAGCTCCTGCTCCCCTGGACGGAGCCAAGTGGGAACCTGACAGTCACACTCAATCCCAACCCACTCAAGGACGCGGGAAACCAGTGGGACAACTCAAGCTCCCACAGGACAAAGCTGCGGTTTGGATCTGTGCCCTGTGGTGCTGACCCATCCCGAGGGGCACAGTCACCCCTGGGGCTGAGCTCTGGTTCTAGCTGAAGACAGTAATCTGGTGCCCAACTCCCATTCACCAGCTGTCCAAACTCCCTGTGCCCCAGTTTCCTCCTCTGTGAAATGGGGAGAAGAGCTGCACCTATTGTTGAGAGTGAGGTGTCCCAAAGAGACAGAGCAGAGCTGCCCCACAAGGTTTGCTAGGTGACATCTGTACAGGAGTAGACCACTGATTCTTATTTCCCATTAGAAGCATTAGCAAATTTGAACTGCTGACCTTTTGGTTAGGAGGCGAGCATTTACCACACAGCACCCGCAGGGCTCCCGATAGTAACTACTCAGGTTATTAAAAGGGTTGACCAAGCTTATGTATGCAAAGAACTCAGCACCATTCCTTCCACACAGTCATTTTTTCAGAGTACATAAAAGTTAAAATTACTTAAAGGATATTCTTTTTAACTGCAATCTAAAATTAAATTAGGACACATGCCCCCAAAGTATTATCTGCCTTAAATAGAAGTCCTTTATTCTCCCTCTTTCAATAAGCTTCTGGTCAATTAAAGAGAGAATTATTAGTGATTTTAATTTAAAAGTCTCTAAAATAACATTTGTACCATAGAATCTGTCAGGAAAGTGGAATGTATGTTCCTGGTGGCACAGGGTGTCATAACAGGCTGCAACCCATAAAGGTGGCAGTTCAGGTGCTCCAGCCACTCCAAGGAAGAAAGAGTGAATGATTTCCAAGGTCCAACAAAGGGCTCCCCTGAGAGACTGTGCATTTAGTGGGGTCGGAGGGATGCACTGCCATGATTTCCTGCTTTTTTTAAAAAAAATCTTTATTTTTATGCTGGTTTTTTTACAAAGTTGGTATATACATTGTTTTTCACAGCAGATCTTTCCCCTTTCCTTTCCTCACGCCTCTCTCCGCCCATCAAATTGTGTGACCCTATGATCAAGCTGCTCCCCTACTTCACCCATCCTCACCCCTCTAAGTTAAGCATAGGCAATGGTGCCCACAGCAAGGACAAGCCCAGGTGGAAGAGAAAAACCTCTCCTGACAGCAAGAGGCTGGTGGTCCTCAGGTGGTCAAGGGGCCTGGGCTGCAGAGGGGGAGGGCGGAGAGGACACAGCAAGGCCCTGGCACCAGGGTTCATCCCTCCATCCCAGCGCCCTCAGAAGGGCCGCTTTAGACTTCTGCAGGGCAAGAACTCCAAGTTGGCAGGATCCCTGTGATGGTGGTGCTTTGGGGGTCTATCAGTGCACCGTGCAGCACGTGTAAAAGGGGACGGCTGGGAAAGGGGTCTCAACAGGAGTTATAGCTTCTCCACCAGCCCAGGCCTCGGGCCTGGGCCTGCTGCAGCAGGGCACATATGGATTGGAAAAGGAGATGTCTCAGAGAGTCTTCAGGAGGGCCTATTATCTGAGTTCTCCACCCGTTGGAAGGACAAGTGATCATGTCAGAGTTAAGAGGCAAAGAAAGCCCAGAGGCACCTTCAGGTCAGGAGAGATCAAGGAGAGTGTGGGGCATCCAGGGTTGCTTACAGGTCAAAGGTATCGTTCAACCTCCAGAATGAAAGAACAGAGAGGGTGTGCAGGTCTGGCCCAAGGGTCTAGAGGGGTGTGTCCTTTACCTACAGGAGCCAGTCAAGTCAGCCTCCCAAATCAGTGTAAAAGGTGGGACCTCGTGGAGACCCCCACTCTGTACTGAGGACACTGCCTGACTAAAAAGACAGCAGCAAAGGCTTCCAGGAATTGAGTCATTCGTAACTTTTATTATTCGCACGTATGAATCCTCCTGCCAAGTGTTGGATGCGTCACGCCTGCACTGAGGCTCCTTATCAACCCATTTGACAGATGAGGAAACTGAGTGGCCCGAGGTCACACGTTAAGCGACGGGGCCAGCGCGAGGCCGGGAAAGGTGAAGGTGGAAGGTGGGCAGCGTGGCTGTCAAAGGCGCCGCCCCGTGCCCTGCCCCCAGGTGGGACCCTGCACCTGCACTTGGATTTGTGTTCTGACTCGGTGTTGGGCGCCGCGCAGTGCTGCCTCGTGGACAGCAGAGGGCGCACCTGGACGCCGCCAGGTGACCCTCGCGCCACCCGGGGCCCCGGAGGGCAGGGGGAGACCGGCCCCTCCAGAGCCCATCAGCCGAAACTCCTCCGCACTCCGCCGCCACTCCGCACCGGCCTCGCCGGGCAGGTCCGCGGAGTGGCCGGACACGGGAGGCTGTCAGGGCTCCAGGTGCGTCCAGGCCCGGCGGCGCCCACTGCGGCCCCCTTACTTGGCATAGTAAACCCAGCCGTCCTTGGTGGTTCTCTCCTCCCAGCCCGGAGGCAGCTCGTCCTCGCTGTCCGTGTCGTCCAGGCCCGCGTAGCGCAGGGCTGCCATGGCCGGTCGAGGCGGTGCTCGTTCCCCTGCTCGCTGACAGACCAGCGGGGTCCCTTCACCCACAAACTCCTGCCTCAAACAAGCGCCGCGCGCGTCCGACTCTGACCGCTCGCGCCTGCGCACTGCGCCCCTCAAGCCGCGCCGCTCAACTCCGCAGCTGCAATCCAGTTTCCGCGGCATCACAGCTGCCGGTGGAAAATGGGCGGGGCCCGAAGAGAAGGGCGGGGGAGAGCGCCTGAGAGGCGGCAAGGAGGCTCGGCTGCAAGGAAAAAGCGGATAGCACTCTATGATTCTGGACCTGGAGGCGCGCTTCCTCAAGCTGCCAGCTACAGGAAAGGGGCGTGCGCATCCAGTCACGGTCCAGGACTACACCCGCTCTGGGAAGGCCCATAATCCCTCTCGCGTTGTTCTGACCAATCCTGAGGGAGCCCCACCAATGAGGCATGCTGGGAAATGTAGTCCGGGCCTCGCCGCGCTGGCCTGAAGCAGTCAGGTGCCGCCTCTTGTTTTAGCACCTTGTGAGGAAGAAATGTCCTTGCTCAGAAACCTTCCTGGGCTCCCCGTCAAACATACTGTGAGTCGTAAACTTTATAGTGCATATAAGCGACGAGGAGAAGGTTAAAAATGTAAATGCCCGCGGACAGAAGTTTCTTCACTGTCCAGGTGATTCCTATGCTGTTAGGTGCCTTGAAGTGAATGCACTCCAGACCTGAACCTGCGCGGGCCCCGCACCACCCTCACCCCCTCCGACACGCCCCGTTGTTACAGTCCCTGTGTCTGTGTGTCTTGCTAAGGGTCGTCCTCTGTCTCTCTAAGTCTCCACTTTTCCCAGTGCATTGTCTTTATGCAGGGACCTCGTCTCCTGAGCGTGCAAAGTGTGTGAAGCAGTTTCCCCGTCCTTCCTCGGAGGAGGAGAACCCTACTTGCACTTCCTGCAGGACGTCTCTGTTGGTTCTCTTGGAAGTGCATGTGAATGCTGTTCAGTCCTCTTCACCAACATCGCCGCTCAGAGGCATTGACACGTTGCCGCACGCTTTTAACATTGACAGCCGCGCTTAGGAACACATTTGCCATCATTTGCAGGAACGTGTAAGTCATCTGACAACTGAGCGGACTTGCTGTCAAGGACCCACCCAAGGGCCCAAGAGCAAGGCTGTGCGTTTAAAGAGCAAGGTGCACGATCCAAGCCATGGTATCTTCAGTTGCTTCCAACGTATGGGGGAGCTGGACAGCGGATACCTTTCTTTGGAGGAAGAATCAAAGCCTTTGAGTTGTGGTGTTGATGGAGAGTACTGAATGTCCCAGGGACTGTGGAAAAACAAACCAATCTGTGTGTCGAGTCTGTCTGTCGTGGTGGAAATGCAAACAGGATGGTCCTGAGAGGCAAGATAAAACTTTGTCTCACTTGCCAGGGGCATAAAAAAAAAATAATGCTTGGAAAAGCAGAGGGTCAGTGGACAAGAGAAAGACCTTTAATAGATTAACACAGGGACTGTAACAATGGACAACATGGCAAAAATTGTAAGGATGGCACAGGATAGGACAAGGTTAAGATCTGTTGTTCTAAGGGTTTCTATGAGTGGCACCTAATAGCAACAGTGATGTACCCGTGTGTGTGTGTGTGTGTGTGTGTGTGTGTGTGTGTTTATTTTGGTAGATAGATAGATTCTATAAAAATAGATAAATTCTATAACAATAAATAAATTCGATAAAAATGTATAATCAGCCCTGTTACCATTAACAAACCCCTTAAAAATCTCTCCTGCCATCTCCACCAGGGTTTCTCAGCTTCATAGTACTGGCCTTTGTTGTGAGAGGCGCGCTAGGGTGTTGTAGGTTCTGGAGCAGCATCCATAATCTACACCCACTAGATGCCACGTCTCCCCCAGTTATGGCAAGCTGAAGTGTCTCCAGAGGCTATCAGATGTTTCCTGGAGGGTGGGGAGGCGGGGTGAATCATCCCCAGTTGAGGACCCCTGATCTGTATTTATAATGTATTGGACAATTTCTAACTAGTTGATAATATGCTGAGATGTACTTCAGGTGCTGAAGAGTCCATTTCTGGCGGGAAGCTGCATAGGGACACCTGCACCACTTGGCTTCAGCTGCAGGTTCTAGACACAGGTTCCTTGCACATGCCCCTTAAATTTCTAGGCTTTCTTGGCAGTTGGGACACACAGACCAGCAAAGAGTCATGTGTGTGGCCCAGTACCAATAATAACCCCAAGTGACTATCACAACCTCATGTGATTCCCCCACCCCTTACATCTTATTTGGTGGGATTCGTCAGATGCTTTAAAAGGAAGAGATCCTACAGGCATCTTTGGACTTGTGAGGATTTTAGCATGCTGTATTCTAGTATTTATAATCTTGTCACTGACAAGCTGCAGGTCAGCTGTTGGTGGTGAAAATTTAATCTTAAAGAGTTCTAGTGACCTAGTGGTAAGGAATTGCACTGCCAACCCAAAGGTACAAGGATGGAATCCACTAGCTGTTTCATGGGAGAAAGTGGGGCAATCTCTTCTTACGGGATTTACAGCCTCTGAAAACCCACTGGAGGGTCAGCTATGAGTGAGTTCCAGTTTGACAGCAAATAACAACAATGTGTAGAAGACAGGCAGCATAAACTTCCAAAAACTGTCTTTCCATTTTGGAGACCTCACGGACTTTAACATTGGGGTGTGAAAACTTTTATGGTTAGAGTAGATAAGGGTTGAACTAGAATATTAGCAGAGTCTGATGGACCCCAAGGACAGGCCCATGTTTTTTTAGTAGTTTCTTGCCCACCTCTCAGGGCTCTACCCGACACCCCTAATGCCCTATTCTTGGCCTGCATTTTTTGTTTCCTCTTTGCAGACTTCCCCATTTACTATAGTTTTCCTTCCATTCCTAGCCTTTTCCCTCTCAGGGATTTAACTTACATAAGTCTTTGACTTTGCTCTTACAAAGGTCTATTAAAGAGCAAGCCCTTCTGTAGTGTAGGTATAAGGAATGTGATGAGCTTTAAATCATAAATAAGCCAAACTCCTCAGTACATAACCCCAAAAAAGTCTGAAGAGAGGCTTGGGGTTATTTTTCCATAAAGCTAACTGGATCACACTGATTATTAGAGTCGAACTCACTGTCGGTAAGTAGAAATGGACTCAGCACACACCCCAGTGGACTTACAAGGCTGTAAATCCCATGGCACGAGATTGGTTATATATCCTCCTAAGAGCTGCTGCTGCTGGATTTGAAATACCAGAAAGGCACAACATTTAAGTGAGCAGCACAATTTCTGACAGGCTACGCCATCAGAGCTCTCTGCATTGATTGTCGTTGTTGATATTAGATGCTGTCAGGTCAAGTACAACTCATAGCAACCCTATGAACAGCAGAGCTGGACCCAGTCCTATTCTGTACCATTTTAACAATCTCTGACACACATGAGGCTATTGCTGCAGTCACTGTGTCAACCCACTTGGTTAAAGGTCTTCCTCTCCTTCTCCATCACTCCACCTATTGCACGAGGTAAGTCTGTAGCCAAGGACCCCTCCAAATTATTGAAAGGCAATGATGTCAGTCTGAGGACTAAGGTGTGCCTGATTCAGGCCATGGTCTTTTCAGTTACTTGCTATACATCTGAGAGCTGGACAATGAATAAAGATGACAGAAGAATTGATACCTTTGAATTGTGATATTAGAAAAGAGTACTGTAGATCCCATGGACGGCCAAAAGAACAAACAGATGTGTCTTGGAGAAGGTACAGCCAGAATGTGCCTTGGAGGCAAAGATGGTGAAGCTTCATCTCACATACTTTGGGCATGTTGCTAGAAGAGGTTATTCCTTGGAGAGGGACACATACACCAATTATTGGGGAGATTAAAAAAAGAAATTAAAAAAAAAATCAATGCATGGTTATACAAGTGGACACCAGGTGGCCCTATCTACCCGTGATTTTAAGGCCCAAACCTAACATGATGAAAAGAGTTCATCTAAATTTTTTCCACAATATCTGATAAGTTTAAAACATTTAAAAATTGACTTATTTTCCTTTTGCTGAAAGCAATTTGAAGTCACTGAAATATATGTTTATGTGTGTACACACACACACATAAAATATATGTAAGTTCTGGTGGCCTCGTGGTAAAAAGGTACACTGCCAACTCAAACATATATGGTTCGAACCCACCAGGCCTGAGGGTCATACAGCCACTGAAGACCCACTGTTACAGTCACTGCATCAATCCATCTCATTGAGGGTCTTCCGCTCCTTCACTGGCCCTCTACTTCCCCAAGGATGATGTCCTTTTCCAAGGACTTGCCCCTTCTAGCAGCAAGCCCAACATATGTGAGATCAAGTTTCCCCATCTTTACTTCTAAGAAGCAACCTGGCTACACTCTCGCCAAGATCTATTTGTTTGTTCTCTTAGCAGTCCAGTCAAGAGGGACACAAACTTCTTTTTTCTCCATAAGCTATTGGGGGGCTTGAACCTTGAGGACTAGAACAAGGGTGGAAAGGAAAGAGAAGTGATAGCCTTGGGCATTGTGCCCCACTTTGTGAGTGTAAAATGCTCTAGTTTTATGAAATATTGGTGATAGAATGGCAAGTGTTGTTTTTTGCTGTTTTATCATTTTTTTAAATCTTCCTTGCTTGATGCAATTAAAAAAATGACTATCATAGTGTAACCCATTTCACAAAAATAATACACATATAACAAAAATGTCAAACAAAAGCCTTTATTGTAGGAAGCCAAAAGAACAACCAAAAATATGTAGCAAGTGCAGCCAGGGTGTTTCTTGAGGCAAGAGGGTAAAACTTTGTCTGATACACTGTGAGCATGTGGTCAGGGCTTCCAGTCTTAGAAAAAGACATCATGCTGGACAAAGCAGAGGGTGAGTGAAATACAGGAAGATCTTCAAAGAAAGGCTACAGTGTGGTGGAGATTGTGAGGGTGTTGGAGGATGAGGCAAGATTCTGATGTTGTTCATAGGGTAGCTGTGAGTCACAGTCTACTTCATAGCACCTAACAACCACAAACAGGGTAACTTGTAAAGTCCCTTTCAGCTGTAAGAGACCATGAAGTTGATTTTTCTGAAGCAAAAGATAGAGGGAGAGGTTTTATTTCATTATGAAAATTCTCAAGGCTAGGTAATGCCCTTTTCTGGGCCACAAGCAGGCCTTCATGTCTTCTCATGTCCATGCCGGTAACTTGTGCCCTTACCCTTATGTTTAGAAACGCCGTTGGTTTCATGAATATGTCAAGGCCCAGTGCAGGCAGCTCTAGTGTTTCGGTATAACTTAGTGTATACCTGTAACATGCCATCGTTCGTAAGATGGTATTAAAACTTAATCTCATTGCTGGTTCCTTTCTGTTCTGCGGGTAAAGAATCACCCCCAGATGGCAGTCTTCTTGAGTCCAGTCACTCAAAATCTGCAGAGGAAAAAGCTGCTATGCTTCAAGTCATCACCAACGTGTTTAGAGTGTCTTTTTCTGGCAGCCAAAGCATCATAGCTGCCACTCTGACCCAGCACTGTGGTAATTTTGCAATTGAATTATGCCAGAGAGTCTAGACCCAGGAAGACAAGGATCACTCCAGATCCTACCAGGTACGCATATACAGGTGTGCCAGAGGGGAAAGAGGGTGAGCCCCATGTGTGCTAGTGATTGGCATTGTTCTTGATGACTAGAAATGTGCTGTTGTTACAGTTGTTATATGCCATCAAGTTGGAACCGACTCATAGCTGACCCCTCAGCAACTTTTTAGAGGCTATAAATTGCACTGGAAGAGATGGCCCATCTTTCTCCCACAGAGCTTCTGGTGGATCCAAACTGCCTTTCTTTGAGTTGGCAGTAAAAGTCTTCGGATTTTTACTAATAGGCCGTTAGAGCTCCCTACCTAAGAATGTGGAGACCTTAAAATTTTAGCATACACAAAGCAAAACTCTGATTTTCAGATCAGAGTTTAAAATGCAGTGATGCAAAGCTTTTGACACATATTATCACATATAACAAACACATAGAGGTGACTATCATTAACCCGTCTTGTCTTTCTTGTTGTTGTTATGTGCTGTCGAGTTGCCTGCGACTCATAGCGACCCTATGCACCACAGCCCTAAATCCTGCCCTATTCTGTGCCAATCTCACTGTATCCGACACACTTTCCCCCATTACTCCAGTCATTGAATCAATCCACCTCATAGAGGGTCTTCCTCTCCTTCACTGTCCTCCACCCTCCCAAGAAAGACATCCCTCTCCAAAGTACTGGTTCCTCCTTGCAACATGTCCAAAGTATGTCAGACGAAGCTTCAGAATCCTTGCCTCCAAGGAACAGCCTGGTTTAACCCTCTCTAGGGTGAATCTGTTTGTTTTCTTAGCAGTCCATGGTATATGCAACACTCTTCTCCAACACCATCACAAAAGGCATCAGTTCTCCTTCTGTCATCCCTAGTCATTGTCCAGCTCTCTGATGCATAGCAAGTGATTGCAAAGACCATTGCCTGTATCAGGTGCACCTTAGTCTCCAGAGTGACATCATTGCTCTTCACTACTTTGGAGAGGTCTCTAACAACAGACTTTCCAATCGCAATATGTCTTTTTATTTCCTGGCTGCTGGTGCCAAGAGTGTTGATTATGGAGCCAAGCAAACTAAAGCTGTTAACATTCTCAACCTCTTCACCATCTATCATGATGCTTCCAATTGGTCCAGTGGTGAGAATCTTTGTCTTCTTGATATTGAACCTCAATCCATATTAAAGGTTGCAGTCCTTGACCTGCAGCAAGAGCTTCAGGTCCTCCTCAGTTTCAGCAAGCAGGGTGGTGTCATCTGCATAATGCAGATTGTTGATGAATCTTCCTCCAATCCTGATTCCACACTTCTCCTCATACAGCACAGCCTCCCAGATAATCTGTTCTGCATATCGGTTGAAAAGGTATGGAGATAGGACACACATCCCTGGCGTACACCCTTCCCAATTGTAAACCAAGCAGTGTTTCCTTGCTCTGATCTCATAGTGTTCTTACTGTTCTCTTGTCTCTCTTAGCAGTAAGAAATTGCACTGTCAACCTAAAGGTACATGGTTCAAATCTACCAGTTGTTTTGTGGGAGAAAGATGAGCAGTGTCCTATGCAATTAATTTCTTTTTCTAACCCACTGAGGGTCAGCTATGGTTAGTTCCAACTTGACAGTACACAATAACAACAATGAGGCAAAAACTGAGGTTCATTTGAGCAAATACGGCAAAGTTTTTAGCAAATGACAGTGCCGAGACTCAATCCTAGTTCAGTACTGTATCCTCCATCATCCTGCTGTGCTTACTGCCCTCCTACGCCTCACAGAATTTTGAATGTGTCGACATCATTGGCATTTACTTGCTCTCAGAGGGATCCCCAAGCCAATTTATGGTAAATTCCTTTTAAAAGTAAAGAACACTCATCTCCCAGACATTCCTACTACTCCAGCCCACTCTCACTCAGGGATGGTACATACAGCCTAGGTCAGAAGGAGCTACTTACACATGGGAATCTAATGAGCCACATCTTTCCACAAGGATGCTTCCCTGAGCATGTAAGCTGTGGGGCCTGCAGAGGAGACAACAGTCCAGGACAGTTGTGCCAGCACAACTGCAGCCAGCAGTGAACAAGGCTTTCACTGTATACACATTGGCTTTTGTAATTAAAGCGTGAGTTATGAATGATAATTGCTGTGTGGTTATGTACTGTCAAGTCAGAACCAATTTATATTTGACCTTCCCGCAGGTTTTCAGAGACTCTAATTCACATAGTAGGAGATTGCCCATCTTTATCCTGTGGAGAGGCTGAAACCAAGTCAAACAGCCTGACTTGGGGTTGGCAATGCAACTCCTTACCATTAAGGCATCAGAACTCCCTATGTGTTCTAAAAGAAGCCCTTTTTAAATTTTTAACTAATCAATAAAAGCATGAAGGATTTTCTAGGGTGTCCCATTTAGGCCTTTACAACCAGCATGGTACTGTGTCAAGGTCTGTCATCTTCCCTTGGCACCAGAGGTTCTTCATTTCTTTCTTTTTATCATAGACCTCTCTGACCGTCTTGTGGAAGCTATGATTCCTGTCTCAGAATTTCTTTGGGTATTGCTATTGTTAGGTGCCATTGAGTGAACTGGGATTTATAGAAAGCCTGTGAACAACAGATCAGACCTTTCCCCATCACAGCTTCCCCATCCTCACTGCCTCCACCGTGCACAAGCCCCTTGTGGCAATCACTGGGTCAGTCCATCTCCATGAGGACCTTCCTGTCTTTCGCTGATCCTTTTGTAGACCCTTCATGGTGTCTGTCCCCACAGACTGTCCCTTCCTGACAGCATATCCATAGCATGGGAGAAGTTTTACCATCTTTGAAACTTTACATGTACACAATAAATAAAATACATTTAATACTAAAGGCAAAATTTACCATAGTAACTGTATTTCCCAATCATGTATTAAACATCACAACTTGATGGCACTACTAATAATTAACATAACCATAAAGTAGTGATTAGCATAAATAATATTTCAAATAGCAGCAGTAACATAAATAATTTTAAAATATCTGCAGTTTCCACTGGTGATTGTGACAGGTATTGTTAACTTTCCCTCCTTTACTCATAAATTGAAAGAAATGCTAGCTTTTGGTTATGGTTTCATGAAAAACAAGATACAAGTTCTCATCTTTCAAGATCCCAGACTCTTTGAGCTTTTTACCGCCATTGGGCCACATGTTGTCAATCACGGCTCTTTCCTTAGCTAATGAAGGCATTCCTTCTTCCAGGAAGTCTTCCTTGAGTTCTGGGGATAAAACCGCCAGGTGCTGCCAAGCCGTGATGGTCCCACACGTGGCAGAGTAGGTGATGCTCCACAGGGCTTCCAATGGCTGATTTTATACAAGTAGATTTGCCAGGCCTCTCTTCTGAGGCACCTCTGTGAACTTGAGCCATCAATCTTTCAGTTAGAACCAAGCATTTTAAGCACTTGTACTGGCCAGGGACTCCCTTGAAATTCCAGTATCGTTAGGTGCCATTGAATTGCCTCTGACCTATAGCAGTGCTGTATATAAGAAAATCCTTCCTAATCCTGCAGCGTCCTCCTAATCTCTGCTGTGTTTAAGCCCACCGTTAGTCACTGTGTCCATCCGTTGTGAGAAAGAGCTTCCTCGAGTCTCTGACTTCATATAATTCCAAGCATAATGTCCTTCTTCAGAGACTGGCCCCTCCTGATAGCATGACCAAATATATGAGACAATATATCTCACCATTCTTGCTCCTGAGGTGTGATCTGGCTGCACTTCTTATAAGACATATTTGTTTATTCTTTTGGGAGTTCAGAGTATATTCAATATTCTTCATCAATACAGCAACTCTTTATTGATTACCCAATTTTCACAAGCAGTAAAGCAATGGTAAAATGCCATGGCTTGGGGGAGATGCACCTTCATCTTTAAGTTGGCATTCTTGCTCTTCAGCACTTTAAATAGGTGCTATATCTTGTGAGGGCCAATTCTGTATTTCTCTTTGTATATTGTTAATTTTTAAAAGGTGTTTGCAATGAATAAGTCATTGCACAAAATTCTATCATGCAATCTCCGGCCTCATTTCTTTTTATTTATGATTTATTTAAAATTGTGATTTGAGTAAAGGTTTACAAAGCAATTTAAATTCTCCTTCAACCATCCACATACATTTTGTTTCGTATTTCTTTTTTTCTCCTACCTTTCATTTCTTCATCTGCTTGGTGCTGGGAAGCACAGTCAAATTCTTAGCATGAAGGTTAGAGAGTTTTCTGCTAGCTGTATTCCTCACTGCAATGTTCTATCTATAATCTTCTTACTTGCTCTTTTTGTCTTTATTTATTTACCCAAAACAAAATAAAAGTACTTCTTTTTGTCACTTTAATGGGCTTTCAGGAGAGACTGAATATAAATGTGTGCATTCACCCTATTTTCTGTAATCATAAGCCTGCCCTGCTAAGATTTTTGAGAAAATGAAGTACTGTAATAAAAAGAAAGTTACTGGCATAATGCTTAGCACAGGACAAGCATTTAATGGAGGGGTAAAAAAGTGCTTGTGTCTCATTATTATTACTATTGCTATTATTTCTAAGCATTTTAGAATGCTCATAGCTAAAAGCTGCACTAAAACACTTTTTAGAATAAAGAAGGGGCTCGTGCTATATGTATATTTTGTAGGGTGTTCTGATCTGAAACACACAGTTCTTGGTTTATTTTTTTAATCAAAAATTAATATTTGACCAAGGACTTAAATAGCCTGATTTAAGTCCATAAAGGCACAAAGCGTGCTTTTGTTGACCTTCCAGAAATCAGTTGACCTTTACTCTCCTACCTTTCTGCCTTTCCTGGGCTAGGAGCTTCGAAGTGTGAAACAATTCTTACAGTAAAGGTAAGAGATGTTCATTCTCACTGTGTTTCTCACTGCTCACCGTCACAGATGCAAGAGGGCAGTGAGGGGGCGTCCCAGGCTCCAGAGTTTAAGAGACCTACGTTGAAATCTTCCTTTTCTTTGACCACTTAATAACCGGTGTTTTTGTGGCTGGGAACATGAAGATCACGTGTCTCCTCCCACTCGTAAGCTCCGAATCTCCTTCTGTTTACATTCTTCTATTCCTTTATGTCCTGGGTCATACAGTGGTGAAGTGCTCAGCCACTAACCTGAAGACTGGCATTTCAGCCCCACCCAGAGGTACCACAGGAGGGACTCCTGATTATCTTGCTCTGAGAGGTCACAGCCTTCATGGCTTACGTGTTGTTCTTAAAACTTCATCTGAGAAACAACATACTTTGGATTTGTTGTTAGGAGGGATCCGTCCTTGGAAAAGAACATCGTGCATGGCTTGTCTAACTAGATTGTTGTTGTTGTTCAGTGCTGTCCAGTTGTAGACATGTAACCTGGAAAGTGAGTCTGCGAGGATGTCAGATGCAAATCCTCAAGGAGAAACAGGGCTTCTCTTGGCAAAGAGCAAGCTATTTGAGGTGAAGTTCTCATGCTGGTGGACGAAGGTCCACGCCGGTAGGACCTCTCGGGAACACCCACTATCACACCACCTGTTCTCCTCCTCCAGGTTCATGCAGTCCTGGATTTGTTTGGTCAGCACTGTGCCCAACCCATGGACATCAATCACCACTGGTCCACGTCAACCCCTTTCCTCGTGACTGACTGTTCAGTGGCTAGGCTAGTACTAGTAGCTAGTAACCCCAAGAAGTGTGTGAGAACAGCTTGTGGGAGCAGCTAGGAAGAATAAAGAAGGAGACTTGGAAAAGAACCCTTACATTCTTCTTCAAACTCTGGCCCTCCAAAAAAACCATGATGCTTAGAATCAAGGCAGCCAACTCAGGAACCCGATGGCAACCTCAACGAGAAACAGACCATTTAATCAGGATAAATGCATCTTGTGTAATAAAAATTCCTGGCTTGGAGATTTTCTAGGGCTTATTAATTCAAGAACCCACGTTCTTTTCGTCTTTTCATTCTGATGTTCTCCTAGGGCACTGGCTTATCCTCTTGGACTGGCCCCTTTTCTGGTTCCCAGATGGCGGCCACAGTTTCCAGATGAGAATATGTAGAAGCAGGAAGAGGGAGCATTCATTTCTTGTGTTGCTGTTCAGGAATGAAGGCAGTCTTACAAGAGACTCATCACTGGCCACAATCATGTCTATCACCTATCTGCCTGTCTTTGAGCCAGCCGTTGTGATAAGCACATCACACCAAAGAGATACACCCTCTGGAGCCCAGGGAAGATCCAGCACAACCTCCAACACACATCCTCTGACACTTGAACAAAGCCATGATGAATGAGCAAGGAATAAACAGTGTGCATCTGTCTTTCGTGACAGTGTGGGGCTGCTTGGGTGAGGAAAAAAATTTCCTGGAGGAAATGAGATGAAATATGGGCATCAAAAACACCATGTGCAGCTAAGGGAGAAAAGTGAAATTTGCCTTAAAAACATTCCTAGTTTTCAGGGTTACTCAGGTGATAATCAGCTGATGATTAAGTCAAGTTAACTCAGTAATTCACTGCAGAAAGAACTAGCTCATACAGTTACTCTCTATATAATCTGAATGCTAATAGCTACATTGTGCAAAGTTGGCCTTCCTTGTCAAAGATGTCAAAGCCCTTGTTAAAACTGCTTGCCATTGTGCCTTAGATAAAATCCAAGGTTTTCTACAAAGGCCTCCACACTAATTCATCTGGCCTGGGTTTGCCTGCTACCAGCCATCTTCTGGAATAGGCTGTAAACTTTAGCCCTCGGCACCAGAAATTTTAAAAGTGCTAAATTGTAAGAGCAGAAGGTATCGTGAAACAGAAACAGTCACCTCACTAAATCGGTTTTTTAAATCAAATTGTCCCATGTTATTCCTTTCTTTGCCATATGTTTTTAAATGTGGCTCCTTCCAAATGGTGAATCACCCCTTAAACAAGCAATTCTACCAGTTCAAGGGAAGTGACCTTAAGGTACATCTCAGGTCAGTGTCCCGCTAACCTAGTGACGTTTGAAGAAATGAGTCTCAGAAAGCAAGCTTTAAAGGGGAATGAAGTCTGGGAAGGAGCAATTGGAAATGGCTGTGAAAATAAAGTGAAGAGTTTTCTCATCTCTTCTTTCTTTTTTTTCTCCTTCTTTCAGTAAACACTGGGCCATCTATCTAGTAAGCAGGACCTTCCCAGATCATCCAGTGTAAAGAGAGTCCTTCAGGGCGTCTTTTACCTCGGAACCTGGTAAGTTTGCGTCATGTCACTCTTCACAATTTGTAGTTTACATAACTATTGATATTCTCATCCACCTCATGAATAGCTTGAGCTGAAGACGACAAGCGATTGGGACTGAGTCGGCGTGGTCCACTCTCCCTCATTAGCACTAGTGATATGTGGTGGCAGGAAGTGCTCAACAAATAGATGCTGAACACGTAAATGAGAAAGTCTCCACTGAGAGGAAAGATGTCAGACCCCCACATTGTGTGTGATCCCTCCGTGTGTCCTCCCAGATGGGAACTGCTGGCATCTGGTGGTGTCTGGAGGCGGCACCAAGCTGACTCCCACTCACAGTGCCTCTGTGCACAACAGGTCCAACGCTGCCTGTCCTCGAATCTACGAGCCTAGGATTTGACATAAAATCTTACCAAGCAAGTGCTTAACACTGAAATCTTTACTTCACCCTGCTGGGCATCTCTTCTTCAGGATCCAGGGATAAGGTCCAGGCATTGGCCTGTTTAGGGGACTATCTGGAATCATACGACTTACATCCTTGGTTAGGGAAAGAGGGAGGGTTTGGCTGTGTGTCCCATACTTACTGGGAGCTTTCTGAGAAGATCCATAGGGAATAGCCGGCGTGTCTGTCTGGGTTTGCTTGGCAAAGGGCAAAGGGTTGAGGCAAGTGGTGGGAAATAAATCTGAAAACCTTGAGAACAATGGTTTCCACATTGACAGTGTTCAGAGCCACCTGGAGGGCTGACCCCACTCCCAGAGTGTCCTGTTGAGCATTCTGGAGTGGAGATGACATGACTTCATGGACAGAAGCGATGGCCCTCCATGGCCACCATCTTCTTGTGTATTTCTCTTTGCTTGAGTTCAGACTGAGGTGATTCACTGATTCTCGTGAACAGAATGTGGCAGAAGTGATAGGATGGGCCTGCTGAGACGAGGGCATCAAGTCACAGTGGCTCCTGCCCTGCGTCTTTGTTCTCTCTTGCTCTTTGCTCACCAGGACGGATTCCCGCTGCCACAGTGGGAGCTGCCCTGTGAACTGTTCATATGTCGCTTGTAAACTAGCGTATGTGGCCTGAGGAATGTGCCTCCACATTCCTCACCCCCATTACACACACACACACACACACACACACACACGGCCCCACAACAGCAATGTCTATGTGAGACCCTGAACCCAAGGTCTCAGCAAAGCTGTGAAGTTCAAATGTCTTCTTGCATTTTAAACCAATACATTTTCTAGTCCTCTGGTACAAGGCAAGAGATAATTACTAGAGAAGGTTTGTATTCAGATCTTAAGAAGTTTCTCAATAAGGTGACTTGGCAATTGGATCACCAAATAAAACCTATGCCGGGAAAATTTCATATGCTCTAGATTGAGTTAGAGTCACTTTGAGAAATCAGTAAATAAACAGAAGATACATAGACAGATATGCAAGATGAACAGACATGGCAAAGTTAAAAGGACTGTACCCACAACCTTTCAGGTAACACTTGAGCACTTAACCATTGCACCACAAGAGCTCGTTGGTAGTATAAACTCACTGTCGTTGGCTAGATTTCAACACATGGTGACCTCACTTTGAGTTTCTCAGGTTGGGAGTCTTAACGGAAGGAGGCAGCCAATCTAAGATGGATGGATTTGAACCAAAGACCTTTTTTTGGTTATCAGCCCAACACATAACCCATTCTGCCACCAAGGCTTCTTCCTTCATAGTAGAACTAGTTGGATAATAAACAAATGGACCCTGCCTGTGTTCCTCGGGTTACTTTAATGCTCGTTTTCACAATGCTATAATCAAACAGACGGTTTTTCCTGTTAGTAGTGTACCAGTGACTAAATCTATGCCAACTCTCTCTCTCTACTTACAAAACTATTTTTAAATGTTTCATCCATCAGTTGGCAGTCTGTGAGAATATTTTTCCATCTAAGTAATTTTAAATATTCAATAATTTTTATCTCTGGATAATTTTATACTATCTCTGGAGGGGAAAGAACCGTTTAGTGATACCACTAGATTGAATTTGCCATAGTAGCAGCACAAGCCTTCATTAATAGATAATCAGCTATTGGGCTTCCTGTGGCTCATGCCAGGTAAGGCCCTACAAACGTGATTCTCAAGTGTCAGAGCGCCTCACAGATTCCTCCCCCCACTTCTCCTGAGTGCCTGACTCTGGAGTTTGCAGGGGTCATGAGAATTTGCATCTCTGAGGAGTTCTGGGAAATGCTGGTGCTGCTGTGCCCAGGAGCTTGCTTTGAGAGCCACTGCCTGGTCCGAGGGTTTCTCAGCACCACTGTCATTTGCTCTTGTTGCTAGGTGCTGTTGAATCCATCTCACCTCACAGTGACCCTGTGGACAGGAGAGGAAAACCCTGCCCCATCCTTTGCCAACCTCACAATCTCTGCCGGTGCTTAAGCCCATGGTTGCAGTCATTGTGTCAATCCAGCTCATTAAAATCAAGAAAGTTGTGTTCTATCCCGCTTCACCAGCCCTGAGGACCATTGTGCAGTCAGGTTGTGAAGGTCACCTTGGGGACATACCCTTGAAACCACTGCATTGAAAGCACTTTGCAAACATCCCTCTGGAAGGAGAACACACTTCTCCAAGGGCAGTAATGAGCTAACAACATGCATTCCTGCTTAGAATGGAGTGAAGAGGAACTACACTCCTGTCATGGCTGGCCTGTCTCTGTCTCAGGACCAGTCTTGTAATGGCCACTTTGGCGCTTGCAGGATTCCACATAGTCTGGGCTGAGCCCTTGCAGAGAGCAGGTCCCCCATGGGAGCCACTGGCCACCACAATGATTTGAGGCCAATCTGGCACCTTCCTCATAAAATCACCTGTAAACCAAAACACACAGATGAGCTAATGTTGAGTGCAGCATGCGTTGACAGTATTGTCATGTCTTCTTCAACTCATGGAGCCCCATGTATGTCAGGGTAGAAATTAACTCTGTGGAGTTTTCAGCGGGTGATGTTTGGCAGGTAAATCACCAGGCTTTCTTCTAAAGCATCTCGAAGTAGACTCTGGCCTCCAGCCTTTCGGTCAGCCGTCCGTCCACAGCACTCATCACTTGTATCACCCAGAGACTCCTTGACTGTACACACAGCCCTTTTATTTAGAAAGCTGCCGGGCTGCGATCACGTCCCTCTCCAGTCTCTGCACATTCATTCAGTGTTGCTGTTAATTTTAATTCGTCGTTTGACCCTTGACCACTACAAAGTTCATCTAATTAAACATTTCCTGAACATAGAAAATTTCCAACAAATACCAAAAGCTCCAGATCAGCCTCCCTGCACTTGAATGAATACTCACAAAGCTCCTAGCATGTCTGCCTGTGTCCACTGTGGCTTGGGAAACACTTCTGACTCCAGAACAGCCTTTATTCCCATGGGGTTACCGCTTGCATACCAATCATAACTTGACCATCCGCTGTGAATTCAGCTCACTGGCTAAAGCTTTTCACACTTTCTGCATTCTTGGTTCTAAACAGTTATCAGCCCACTTAGAACACATACAATGCATGAACACACACATACACCCACTTATAAAAACACACTTTCTCCACAAAGTGGGCTTTAAGAGACTAAAACCAAATTAACATTTAATATTGCAAAACACAAAATCCCTTGGTGACCAGGAAAGTGTGGGTTCCAATGATAGCATGCAGAATGTTAAGTTAAAATAAAAGGCACTTTTATTTTTCTAATACTGAAGAGACTTTAGTTGCCAAGAATGTCCTTTGAAGACACTTGTCAATGGGAACAGTGCCCTCTCAGTGATTTTTTTTTTCAGGGAAACAATCCTTTGAACTTTGAAATTTTCCTTCTCTACTGTCTTAAACCTCTAGCCTGAGATTGTCATCTTTCATGATGTTTCAGGGATTCTTAGGAAGAAGTAACTTGGTGGAAAATATAGGAAAGAATTTCAAGGAGAGAGAGATAAATAGAAACCCTCCAATCAGAATTCCTCTCAAAATCTCTGTGTGTCCTTGCTGCCCTGGAGGCTTCCCCCACGTTTGCTCCACTGTCCCTAGGTTGAGCGTCCACGTTCCTCACGCACTCCCTGTAATGCCATGCAGGAGGGAAAGTGCTCTCTGGGCACTGAACCCAGGTGGTTGGCAAGGTAAAATGGTCCCAAGACGTAGTCTCTATTTCACATGCTTTTAGTTCCCTTTCTCTCCCTCTCCTACACTTGATCTCAGTATTTAAACTGGTGAAAGCTGTTTTCTAGATGTTTAAAATGTCTGTTTTCCTTCCAAGGTGAGCTCAAACTCAAATCAATGGAGATCTTAGTAACTTGGGAAACTTGGTAATTAACTTGGTAATCTTAAGCTCTCACATGAGACAGTGGGGCTAACTGTACCCTTTCTCTGACAAGCACTAAAGCATCAACAAAAATTGGTCCCTTGAAGTCCAGTTACATACTTAGAATGCTTTCTCATTTTCAAAGCAGTGTGTATTTTTTGTAGGAAGTACTTTAAAAAGGAGCATTTTTTTTTTCTTTTGGAGGAGGGGGAACTCTACTACCTAGAAGTAATAACTGTTAACAATTGAGTGGACTATCTTTCAATCAGATGTGTGCCTATGTGTATGTGTGTCTGTGTATTCATGGCTGCATATATAAGAATCAATAATATGTTGAAAATGTTATGAATATCTTTGATATGTGGGCAAGGTGAATTATACATTTTATTTGAGCAGAATCTCTTCGTTTTTATTACTATAAAAATTGTGTTTAACCTATAAACACATTAATCTGTTTTGCAAGTTACCAGTTCTTGTGTTGTCTTTGGACATTGTCTTTGAGCTTGAGAACCTGCTCTCTAGAATATCCTATTGGTAAGAAGTTATGCAGCAGTCCCAAAGGCATGCACCATTTAAATTCACCAGCTGCTCCATGGGAGAAAAATGGGCAGTCTCCTGCCACGTGATTGATTGCCTTTGAAAACCTGCCAGAGGGTCAGCTATTAATTAATTCCAATTCAAAGGTACACAACAACAACAGCATATCTTAGTAGTGCTGATAAATTAGTCAGATAATACAGGCATCTTGTTGTTGTTGTTGTGTACTGTCGAATTGGAACCCACACATAGCTGATCCTCCAGCGAGTTTTCATAGGAGAAAATCACAGGAGAGCGTTTCCATCTTTCTCCTGTGCATAGGCTCATTTTAATTTGTAGCATGCCATCCGAAAGGAGGCAGCATGGAGTATATGGAAGAGTAGCAGTCTTGGAGTCATCCAGGTTTGCATTCCATCCCTAGCCCTGTAGCCTTGAGCACATTTATCTCATTGAGCCTCAATTTCCTCCTCACTAAAATGAGATGATTCAAATGCCTCAAATGTATTCTTAAGATGGTTTTTAAATTCAGCTGGAATAAACGCAAGGTTGTCCCTTGGCTATCTTGCACTTGTTTTCATTCTCTTCACCTTCAATTTCATCTTGCATGTGAGTAGTTGATGTCCTGTGCTACAGACAGCTCCTGGTCTTGTTTTGATTGCTGATATTGAGTTTTCCATTGATATATAGTCAATATGATTCCTGTATCCATCAGGTAAGCTTATGTACACAGCCAATGCTTTTTAAAAAATTTTAAATTAAAAAGTTATGTGTGTGTTTTATAATGTTCATTAAGTAACTCATTATTTGCACAAAATTCTATCATGCAACCTCCAGCTTGATTTCTGGCACCAAGCTCCCACTTACCAACTACTATTCCTTCTTTGTTTCCATCCTTTGCATTCTAGCCACATATTATTATTAATGCATCTTGACAGCATGTTCGATCAATTTTAGACTGAAAAGTCTGAAAAATGTTTACTTGTGTTTTATTGACTATGCAAAGGCTTTGACTGTGTGGATCATAGTAAGTTATGGATAACATGGAAAGAATTTCCATTTCTAAAATAGTGTGCTTCTGTGAAACCTACACATAAGTCAAGATAGAGTTGTTCAAACAGAAGAAGAGAATACTGCATGGTTTAACATTCGGAGAGGTGTGCACCTGACTTGGATCCTTTCTCCAAAGCTATTTAATCTATTGAGAAGCTGGGACTTCTTAAAGAAGAATGGAGGAAAGAACATTAACAACCTGCAGTGTACAGAAGACACAACCTTGCTTATATAAAATGAAGAAGATTTCAAGCACTTAAAGAAGTAGTTCAGAGACTACAGCCTTCCATAAAGATGATATCTAAACATCCAGAAAACAAAAATTCTCACTGTTAGACTAATGTCAACATCAGGATAGATGGAGAAAGGATTGAACTTGTCAAGGATTTCATTTTACTTGACTCCACAAGCAATACCCATGGTGGTGGCAGTCAAGAAATCAAAAGACATGTTGCATTGAGAAACACTACTGTGAAGCACCTTTAATGTGAACAAGGGTGCCAGTTTAAAGACTAAGGTGTGCCTGGTCTAAGTCATGGCATTTTAAAGTTACTTTGTATGCATCTGAAAGTTAAACAATGAATAAGGAAGACTGAAGAATTAATGCCTTTCAATTATGGTGAGGGTCAAGAGGATTGAATATGGGAGCTCTGGTGGCCTAATGGCAAGAAGCTGCACTGTAATCCCAAAGGTAGGCAGTTCGAGGCCACCAGATGTTCCATGGAAGGAAGATGGGCAGTCTTCTCCTAGGTGATTAACTACTTCTGAAAACCTGCTGGAGGGTCAGCTATGGGTCCGTTTCGACTTAATGGTACACAACAACATGAACGAGCAAAAGAGAAAACAAACCTGTATTAGAAGAAGTACAACCAGGATACGTCTTAGAACCCAGGATTTTGTCTCACATACTTTGAGCATATTGTCGGGGGTGGGGGGGAATATGTCCTTGAAAAAAGATATCATGCTTGGAAAAGATTAAAGAATTATAAAGTTAAAGAAGACCCTCAGTGAGGTAGACTCACACAGTGACTTCAACAGTAGGCTTGAGAAAGGCAGAACTCATGACAACGGCATAGGAAAGGTTCCTATCTGCTGTTCATAGGGCAGCTGGGAGTTGTTATCAACTCAATGGCACCAAACAGCAACAACCACAAAATGAGATAGGAAGTCCTGGTGGGGCCATGGTTAAGAACTCAGTTGACAGGTCAACTAACCCAGTGATGTTGTGTGGGGGAAACCAAATCGCATCTATTAATTTCCCACAAAGATGGCAACCTGGGACACCCTACAGGCACCCTAAAGTACATCCTACTCTCATGTAGGATTGCAGTAATCTGTAATGTATCTGACAACACACAACAACAAACTGAGATAATAAAAACCAACATTGTATGATTATTGTGAAGTTTTTCAATGTGGCTATGGACAGGAAAGTCTCTAAGTTTGAGCAAATCACAGTGGAGTTCAGAAACATATCCCATTTACCATTCCCTGTAAAGTTTTTTAAGTAAACTATTGTTACAAGGTTAAATTGCCGCCCTGCCTTTTTTATTTTCAAATAATGTCATGCTAAAAGGCATCAAATATTAGATTTCATAGTGTTCCTTCTTCAAAGAGAGACCACAGCGGATCTAGGTTGCTCATTATGGCTAAATCTACACCTCAAGAAAATGACTGTCACTTGCATTTTCTTCCCATTGTTCTTTGAGTACTCAGGAAATGTGTTTCTTTGCTCAGAGCCACTTGACATTTTTGATCTGTAGTCTCTGAAATGATTAAGGTCCTTGAAAATCAGTTTGCAGCCTTTCCCCTCCTTCATTTCTTTGAGCAATACCTATAATCCCTTCTTGTTTTGTCTCATGAAATAATCACCAAAAGCCTTAATAGAGCAACAGTATTATCCCACTTCCTAAATGTTCCCAGATACAGCCTGCATTTCACAAATGGGGTGGCTTGCTGTGTAAAACTGGTTTGATAAGGCAGACTTTGGGAGCACTCAGATACAGAGTCAGGGTCATTGGTTGTCTGGGCACCTGTGGCCAGCTGGCCCTGGAAATCAGGGAGCAGAGGTAAGGGGGTCCATTTTCCCAGGGTCCCCACCTCAGTGCCCAGCAGCATATGTAGGCCATGCCTCTGTTCTTCCCATCTAGAACAATGAGCAGGTGCTCCTGGGAGATGCTAACCCAGGGGGAAGAAGTGGTCTTTGCACCAGTAGCTCTCTGTGTGCTTGAAGTCCACACCCAGCAGTCAGAGGAAGCTGACCCTGTGAGGTTCCTGAACGATCTGCTCTGGACATCCCAGCAGGGACCCTTGTGTGCGTGCATCCCGCACAGGCAGTTTCAGCACCCGGCCTGACGGGACAGCAACAAGCAGAGAGACCAGCCCTGGGTGGCCCAGGCCTACTACCTGCATGGCCACATGGTCCACAGTCACCTTGACTTCCAAGGGCACCAGCACTGCCAGCAGGGTGCCCAGTGCCTCACTGACCGCCTGCACCTGAGTGCCACCACATCCTGTGGCCCAGGGCAAATTGCTGTGCGCAGCAGATTGTCTTCCTCCCTGGTTCCCTGAGATCTGCTCAGTAGCTGTGCCTGGGGCAGCCTAGGCTTAGGCCTGTGTGCTACTCTTGATTATAGTGTTTGTCCTGTGCAGAGGCCCAGCTCTGACATTTGAAAAGTGGGTGCTGACAAGTCTTCATCCTGCTCGGGGATCTAGACAGCCCTGGAGTCTCTTTGATTGTCCCTTCTCAACACGTTTGAAAACTCTCCTTGTACTGTGTACTTTCTCCTAGAGGTTTGTAATGATGTGTTCTTCAGGTAACTTTTTTTAAGGCAGGTCTCCCTCTGTTCCTGCGGTTCACTATATTCCCAGCTCTTAAGCACAGCTTGTGTTTGCTTAACCCAAAGGAACAACATACTTAACATAGTAATAGTGGTACTGAGTGTGAGTGAGAAGCGTCTTCTGAGACTCCTTTACCTGCCTTTTCTAAATTTAAATGAATGCTTAGTATTTTCCAAAGAAACTATTATCAATTTTTTTTCAAACTGTGTATTAAGCCTAATGCTTTTCTGAGGTAAATATTAGAAACATTCCTCTATTATTTTAGATAGGTATAGTTATTTATGTATTAATCTGTTGCTTTGTTTAGTCACCCATTCATACCAGGAAAGGATATTTAAGGAGGAAAAGTGGCATGGCCCAGGACACCAAGCCAGTGAGGGTGGAGCCCGAATTGATGGCGATGAGGTTTGTAAATTGTTCTTCATCCAGATGAAGATTTTCGAGCTAAAAAAAAATTAAAACTTTTGGAATCAGACTATATCTGTGCAAGTGGCACAAAGTTTAGACTGTTCTAGTCAAACTATTTGGTAGCTGTGGTGTCTTGGTGGATAAGGAATCGGGCTGCCAACCCAAAATCAGACGGTTCAAATCTACCCTCTTCTGTAAACCTGCTAGAAGGTCAGCTGAACTGGCTCTGCCTTGATGGTATATAACAGTCCCACTGTGAGGTGTCTTCTTCTTGGGCCTTTTGCATCCAGCAAGATCAAGTCTAAGAAGTTCTGGTAGTACAATGTTTAAGCATACATGAAGTAGCGATTCAAGCTCACAAGATTCTTCTTTGGAGAAAATATCATAAATGTCTGTTGTTGTTGTTGTCTTTTTGTTGTTGAATGATTTGTTTTCTATAGGTTTCCATCAGTTTGCTGTACTGAGCTAATTTGTGTTTGCTGTGATGCTGATGTGATGGGGTATGAAATACCATAATGGTTTCCCAGTGTGGACAGTGTTTGGTGGAGCTCCAAGGTGTAAAACAGCTTTGGAAGCAGGAGTGTCATCCACTTCCTAAACCACACGCCTATGGAAACTCCATGAACTTGGAGAAACAACGATAGTTATGGAAAGGCATTAGGTCTTTTGTTGCTATGAGTCGGACTTAACTCGACAGCCATCAACAACAACAACAAAGGTTTTAGGGATTAGACTCTTGGCAGGTAAGTTGTTCCCAGACATTTCCCCCAATTCATCCATAGTGTGTACACAACAGATGAAATCCTACACCATCCTCAGAACCTCAGCTGTGCTGCAGCTCATTGTTGCAGTCACCATCAGTACATTTCTTCGGGGGTCTTCTTCCCCTTACCTGGTCCTCCACCTCTCCAAGAATGAGTTCCTCCTCCAGGGACTGGGCCCTCCTGGTAATACCCCCAAGGTAACTGAGACAAGCTCTCACTCCCACCTCTGAGGATCATGCCGGCTGAACTTCTCCCCTGATGGACTTACTTGTTCCTTTCGCTTTCCATGGTGTGTTTAATATATTCGACATGGCAGTCCTAATCTGTCTGTTCTGTGATGAGTTAGAATCAACTTGGTGGCACAAAAGAATACTCAGGCTAAAATATTGTAGCAGAGCCGGCATCCAGTGGAAGCCTGTTAGATATGCCTCTGCCCAGACCACCTGAAGCCCGTGAAAACACATAAAGCAGGAGGGACTTTTAGTATTGGACTCTGAGTATCACCTGATATCTGGAAGAAGCCAGGTGTTTGACTGAGGGGTGGCAATTACATGGTTCATAGGTTAGCATCTTCCTTACTTGAACTGGCAGAAGGTAGTTGCTAATTGAGCAGACTAATTATTCATGACACTCTTTCCAACCAGCTTCAGGATGCTTCTCCTGACTTGAGCCTAGCAAGCTTGCATAAAGAAAGAAGACCTTGCCCAAGAATTAAAACCTATATTTCATTTCTGTCTAAACACTGATTATGTACTAGACAATGTCCTAACACACTGGTCACTAAGCCAAAGGTGATAAAAACAGAATATTTCTGCCAACTTCCACATTCTAAAATTGGCCAACCATGAAACCAGGATGCATCGATAATGACTGGTGATTGGAAGGAAGTATTTGTAGCTGGGAAAATGGAGTTAGACATGGTGATAGAAATGATGCCAGTGATCTCATGACAGAATTGTCTGTGGCCAGTGACTTATTCAGTGCAAATATAGTTTTTAAAAATGTAAATGGCAGAGAATCTCACTATCATCAAGAAAGAATGAACAGAGAGTACAATGTGTTCTCTGGGCCAGAGATTCCTGTGCAGATGGAGTAAGGAAGACTACATAGCAGAGGTAACACAGAAGCAGAGACCAGTGTGAGACAGAGTGGGATTGGATCTGCTGCCCCACAGAGCCAAAGCTAAACACCTTGGCCTCGGCGAAGGAGTGAAGTGGGGATGCATAATTGGTGGAACTAAAAGAGTTTTGTAATACTTGCCTGAGTTCAGGACAAAGCCCAGAGCTGGAAGGCAGGAACCACCAGTCAGGCCTGAAGGTCAGAGGGAGGCGTGTCTTGATTGAAGAAATGCATCTTCAATGTTTCCACCTTGAATTATAACTTAAATTTTATCTTGAATTTCTTTCCTAATAAAAGCCCTAATCTTGAAACCAAAACCCAAGTGTAAATGGTGACTATACCCATGGATCTTGCTGCATAAAATACACAGGAATCAAATCAAATGTATCTGTAAGAGAGACAATGGGAATTTCAATATCATGAGAACAAGGCCAAGAGTCAACCATAGGACAGACCATCAATTCTTCATATGCAAGCTGAAGTTGAAGAAAACCAAAATAATTCCACAGAGCCAAATTAGAACTTTGAGTATATCACACCTGGATTTTTAGACCATCTCAAGATTAGATTTGATGCACTCCACACTAAAGCCTAGATGCTTTGGGTGGTGATATCATACATGAGGAAAAGGAAAGGACATTAAGGAGACAGGAAAGAAAGAAAGAAAAGACCAAACTGAATCTCAGAAGAGACTCTGACACTTGCTCGTGAGCTGAAGCTAAAGTTAAAAGATTAAATGAGAGAGCTGACCAGACAATTTCAAAGAACAGCTCAAGAAGTCAAAACAACTGTAACTGCAAACAACTCCAAATACACCACATTACACAGACTTTAGGCTTTATTATTGTGCTAGGGAAAGTGTAAAAATTTAATTCTGAACACATCTTATGAAAATTTACAAAACAGGATATTATTTACCAAACTTGTTTGACATTTAACGGGGTGGGGGTTGGGGAAATAATTTATTTGAAGAGCAAAATAGATTTAGAATAATTTTGCTTAGATGTTAAAAAAAAAAAAGGATTTTCATTGCCACAAACCTAAGCTTTGTGATTTTACATTAAAGCAGTGAAGTTATTTTATTCAATCTAGTTAAATAATTTAGTTGAAACAGCATTTGACAGAACATGGAATTGCATAGACATGTGACTCCACAATAATGGTATTTAAATCCAATTACCAACCTGCAAAGATAGGTTGCCTCTAATAGACTTAAATATCTAGTGATGGCTGAAAAATATAGAAATACATAAAGCAGTAAAAAGGAAATCATCATTTAGAATACCCTTTCTCAATTTTAGTGAGGGTGCTAAGCATGAGCAAAGCAGAGGAGTTTTTCATTCTCCTTTCCATACATCTGCTGCTCTTGGTTTTCCCTGGGTTAATCATTCAAATATGAAAGTATGATGTCATGCAGGAAGTAGGAATTAACCTTATAAATTCTTTTTGTATTTCTGAATCCCTGGGCAGGAGGGGATTTTTTTTTTTTCAAAGGAAGAAGGGAGGGTAAGGTCGAAGGAAACATGCATTAATCAGGACCCTCTATAGGCCTTCACGTGCTGACATGACAGACAAAATGTAAGCTTTGCCTGGAGCTTCAGCAAATCCAGAGGCAATGGGCAGTGCAGATATGAAGAAAGGTGAATGGGCTAACACAGTGTCATCGCCAGCATTGAACAGTTTGCCCATCAGCGAGGAAAGTTACTGGATTATAGAGCACCAAAAAATCCCCTCTTTAAAACATTGTCATCCATCAAATCTACCCTGAACTTTCATGGGAAACGTTTCCAGGGCAGCCTGAGCTTGCTTGTCCTGATTGAAAGGATGGGTGAATATTTAAAATGGGCTGGGTCTGCACAGGTGAGAGGTGCTAGGGAAGAGGGGAACTGGACTGTTCGTTCTGCAGAGACCACTATTCTCGCGTATACATGGGTAGTTCTTTTTTGCTTCTCTACCTCCCAAGGATAGCAAAATCACAATGGAAATGGCAGGCTCGGTTACTTCTCTGAACTCAGCATTTCATGCTATAATTTTTACTTAAACTTGGGAACCATCAACCATCATTCTTGCATGGAAGATATGCTAGAAAAAGGCCTACTAAGGGATGATAAACTCGCATATGTATCTCTTGTTGGTACGGCAGACTTCGTCACTCCATTTTCCCTGAGCTGACTGGGAGAACAGGACACAGTTTTCCCGCTTGCCACCACTCGGCTGAGCACGGTCCCAGTTGAGGAAGGAGATGGCAAACCCATGGACATCGACAAACTTGCCCTCAGTGACCATGTCGTTGATGCCCAGCCAGAAGTCGTTGACACCAGGCAGGCTCTTCTTACTATAGTCTCGGAGGGCATTGATCTCGTCCGAGTTTCTGGGGATGACCAGGGTTCCCCCCTTGGAGATGCAGTCTTCATTGGCTTCATGGAAATGCTTCAAACCCTCTGATGCCAGGTAGCATTTCTTGTGAACTTTCGTGCCACGGAGACAGACTGGGAAAAAGTCAAAGTTGACACATCAAGATGAGTATTACAAATATGTATCTTAGGCCTAGACCTGGCAAATAACAGAAGGAGTTCTTAGATTGGATGGTGCATGATGGAAATGATGAGTTACCATTAACTAGATATTTCATATGTGCTGGACATTTCACATCATTGAGCTCCTAATATGATCATAACTCAATGAAATGACATTTTATTCTCTCTGTTTTTTCATATCTGGATATTGACGTTAGGAAGTTGGCTAGTTGTACCAACACTGCATGGAAGACTATAACTTGTTTCTGAGAATTTAAAAATCAGAGGCACTTGGTGTGTATAATTGGAACAATCACATAATGGAACCTAATTGGGAATAGTCTGAAAATTGAACCTTGACACCACTGTTAAGTCTTGATGTGCAGGGGGAACGTATGTTGGATTTTAAAAGCTGCCTTTTCTAACAGTTGTTTCTCTAGCCTTGAAGAGCACCTAACCATGAGCCCTAAAAGATGACATTATTTTCCTCTGCAGTTGGCAGGGTCAGGATATCTCACAACCTTTCCCCAGTGGGTTTTTACGCTACAGTCAAGCAGATGCAAAGTACAATAGCTTGTTCCTGAAGTGTTCTGATGCTCAGCCTTATTGATGAATATTTACAGTGAACCCTCAGAAACAGACATGGCTGAGGAAGCAAGTTTTATAACACAGTTATCTACAAAAACTTGTCCTGCCACCAACCTGTGACTGTCCAGTGACCACGAATGGCATGGCATGTACCTTTAGTGTATAAGTGGGATTACCCATCATGTAACCCACCTATCCCAGCTAAATCTTCTGCTCTTAGGTAACCTGCTTTTTACTATCCTGATTGTCTCTCAGCCAAGGAGGATTTTGTAACTTTTAGTTCCTGTTCCTACTGTTCACAAATGTTTCTTTCTTCATTGTCAGACAGGGTAGCCTTCTTCACTCTTAGACTATGACACCCAATGACCTCCCAATTCAGACGACTTCCTTAATAAACTTAATAGTTTTTGCTTCAAGCCAACTCTGTGATGTTGTTTTAGGACACTTACCTGGCACTAAGATCACAGGTACAAGACCCAGGCCTGTCCAGTTTTCAAAATATGACCGTGAGCCTCGTGCTATGTTGATAGGCACAATCTAGTTTGTGCAGTTAAATAATGCACTGAAATTCCTTGTGTCTCTTAACTGTAATCATGTCATTATTATTAAAAACAGACTAAAGGGTGAGCTTGCATCAGCAGGGGCAGACATCATCTTATCCAGATAACTGAAACCCTGATTATCTGGATAAACCAAATATAAAGGGCTTTTTTTAGGCCACAGTTGGAGAATAGAAGTCCCTGGGTGGTACAGTCAGTCAATGTGCTTGATTGCTAGCCAAGAGGTTTGGTGCCACCCGTCAGAAAGAGTCCGGTGATCTGCCTCCAAGAAGTTTATCAATCTTTGAGAACACTGTGGAGTACAAGTATGCTGTAGCTCACATGGGGTCAGTTGCCAAGAGTTGGACTCACTTTGTTTTGAAAAATCAGGCACCTGAATCAAATTGCCTGAATCTGAACTTTCCAATGAATTGTTCATTATTATTCTGCCCTTTACTATGTAAACTTTGGGCAGATGCACTTTTCTGTGTATATTTCCTAGGATCATCATGTTAGCATCTATCTCGGAATTTGAGGACTAATATTTATGACTTTTTTAGTGTCTACTCTCCTTGCTGCATAAAGGTGGAAACTTCCATTTATCTTGCAATTCTGCTCACCTGGAACTTGATCGAGTGTATGACTGGTGCTTCAGGCAACATTACTTATAAAAGTGACCCCTGGTGGAAGCCTACAGCAGGCCTGGGAGTTATGAGTGCTTGTTGGTATACGTAACTCCAGGCTCCTCTGACAGTGGCCACTCTTGTGATTGGGCAGGTCTCTTGCAGGAACCCTGGAAACTTTGTTTTTGGAGCTTTTATAAGCGATGTATTGGCTTCTGTGGGCATATGAATTATAAGCAAGGACATCCCCTGAATCTGCCCAGTGTGCATCTCATACCCTCACTCCTGAGGGGCTAAGAAGAAGCTTCATAGGCTTCTGGGAGCTCTAACCCCAAAACCCAAGTCATTGCACCAAGTTATTTGTGGATCATAGCAACTTATAGGACTGCCCTAGAGATGAGAACTGGCTGTTAAGAGTTTTCTAGGCTACCATCTTCATGGGAACAGTCTGTGGGTTTGAACTGCTGGCCTTTAGGTTACCAGCCAAATGTTTAACCATTACACCACTAGTGCTCTCCTTGGGAGCTCTACTCCCATAGAGAAGGAGCAGTCACTGCCCAGGTGAAAAGCTGTGGTTCTAACCAATGTCCTTCTCACTCTCTGGTGCAGCACAGCATGTGGCTCAAGTGTGTCTGTGATCCTGTGTACACCTAATCCCAGCACAGCTCCCAGTGTGCACCTTAATACACACCCCAAACAGGCAAATCATCTGAGCCAGTTTCAATTTTTTCATTATTCTCTAGGGAAGGTTTGCAGACTGATTTTTAAAAGTGCATTTCTGAAATGCTCATTTTGATTTCTACAGCATCATATGTAAGTTAACTTATAATTAGAACTGGTGGCAAAGCAAGCTGATTTCCCCCAAACACTTGTCTCCCCAACTTTTGGGTTCTGAGATAATCTTATGTAACCTTCTGTGACACAGATCTGGCTTCTGGAACAGTCCCCATTTCCCTTCCCGTTCCTGTCAGGATGAGACATCAGGAGGGGGGCTCTCACCTGTCTGCAGCGCCTGCATTTCCTTCAGAGCATTGACTTCTCTCCAGAGCTTTTCAACCTGAGTCTTCAGGTCTCCATCCTTCTCTGTGGATTAAAATAAAGCAAAAGGAAGACTTGGAATCCAAAATCTAAGGTAAAAGGACTTTTTATGCAAACAATTCCATTTTATGTGAAAAAGAATGCTGAATAATGCCTTAGGCAAGAAGATAGATCCATCAGACTTTGATGGGAGTGATAAATAGTCTTGGCTGGTCTTTCTGCGAGAGGGGAATCCTGCATATACCTTTCCCCCCATCCAGGGAGACTCAGCCTCTGTCATTAGGTTCTAGGCTCTTTGACTTACAGACGCATCCTAGCTCCTGCTGTCTTACCTGGGACCCTTCCTCCTGTGTTCTTCTTGGGATGCTTCTGCCCCAGCTCTTGACATGTCTTGTCAAGACACAGCATAAACATCTCTGCATAGGAGATTTTCTCATTATTTTTTCTAGATCAGCATCCCTCCCTTTAAACTATTTTAATCTTATTTATTTTTTACCAACTCACTCTCTCTAATCTCAGTTTACCTTTGTTTCCTTTGTCTTGCCATTCATGGTACTTAATACAATGTGCTCCTAGTATTTATAGTAAACATTTGTATGAAATAATGAGTGTGCACTTCATGGTCTGCAAACGGCTTCTGTTATTTTCATTTGTTCTTCACAAATAGTTATGAAGATCCTTCCCTGTTGGAAGTCACCCTGGCGTGGCCTGTTTTCTCTATTTGTAAGATACACACAAGCAAAAAAGAAACTTTAAAAAATAGTTATAATTTGACGAGTTGGGGTGTGAGGGAAATTGGGAGAACCTGTTCTCAAAAACAATGTGTTCTAATATTGTAAATAAACTAGTACACAATAAAAATAAATAGTTATAAAGAGAGAAAAATGAGATCTCATTGAAGAATGTGGATGAGCACAAGGAGTGGTGTGCTGAAAAACTCGGGCTCTAACTGATTAGGGTCTTCAGTTTTCTAGTCTCTGGGCCCCACTGGGGGGAGCAAGTATGGTGCCGTTCTGTTGACAGAGTCCATAGGGATCTGGGCTCCTAACACAAAGGGGGTGCCTGTCAGGCAATCTTAATCCACCACGGCCTAAAGAGATAAATTTACCTACCAAAAGCCACACAGCAAGGAAGGTGCAAAATCAAGACTTGAACCTCACTATCTCTGGTGGCCTGATGGGCACGGAATCTGCTGCCAACCCAATGGCACAGGTGGTTAAATCCACCAACTGGTCCATGGGAGAAAGATGAGCAATCTCCTCTCGCGTTACTTATGGCCTCTGACAATCCCCTGGAGCGTCAGCCACGAGTCGGTTCTCACTTAAAGGTAATGAGTTTTGGTTTTTTGGGTTTTGCTGGTTCCCCAATTACCTTCAGGCACATCCTGTTCCCATCTCTCAGAGCTACTTCTAGACAGTATTGCTTTTATTCTCTTCCTTTGTCCTTGGCACATGGTCTTAGACAGACAAAATGCTTAAAGTTTCATATGAACTTAATGCAGCTTTGACTCTGGAGGAATGCCATATATAGATTCTGTGTCTATTCTGAATTTCCAGGACAGTACCCATTCTAAGTATGTCAAGTCAATCTCCTTTTAAACATATGTTTTTCAAACCAGGTCTTTCCACCTTGGGGTTAGACAAACACTTGGGTATCTAAGAGTGGCTCTCACTTTGCTTTACTTAATGATGCACTTTAAATATTCCTAAAGCATCCCATAGTTCAGCTCAGAAATACAAACCAAGAATTTCCTTGATAGAACCATTCAATCCAGAATGAAAAAGAAGAATTCACTCAGAATGCAAAACCACAGCTCCTGGGGCCAGGCTTGACTCCAAGTCACAAATTACCACCTCTACAAATGTCATCTCCTATGCCTCTCAGCTTCCTGATCCAACCTGCTTAAATAAGTGGCCTTAGCTGGGAGGTTGTCAACCTTGTGATTAATGTGAAGACAGAGAACTGAATATGCTCTCCTGGGCGAGCAGTGTGGAAGTCTTTCTGCACGTGGCTTCTCTTCCATCCTTTGTGGCTAATGTGATGAACAAAGGTAATTTGTTGAACAACTGTTCCACTTTAGAATTTATATTTCACTTGTTAATGCAACACTTCAGTTATTACATCTATTAGGCAAGCACTGGGGAGATTTGGTGGCTTGATAGTAAGATGTTGTACTGCCAACCCAAAAGAATGAGGCTTGAATGCTCCACCAGTTGCTCCATAGGAGAAAGATGGGAAGTCTCCTTCTGGGCCATTTCCAGCCTCTAAAAGCTCCCCAGACAGTACCCTGTGAATCAGTTCTGACCTGGCAGCATGTAACAACACTAACATTAAGTAAGTACTAGGAAAATCTTGGTGGAGGTCTGATGGCCCAGTGGCGAGAACCTGTGCTGCAGTCCTAAAGTTTGAGTCCACCAGCAGTTCTGTGGGAGAAAGATGGGCAGTCTCATCCCGTGTATTTAACTGCCTCTGAAACCTCACCAGGAGGTCAGCTATAGTTCAGTTCTGACTTTACAGCACTCAACAACAAGGGAAATCCAAAGGGGGATCTGATGGAATATCTGCAGAGAATTGTGCTGCTAATGTAAAGGTTGTGCATATCTGGGGGTTCAAGTCCACTAGCAGTTCTTTGGTAGGAAGATGAGCACTCTACTCCTGTTTCCATCAGAAGCCTGGTAAACGCTTGCTGTGAGTTTAAACCAACTCCAAGGTAGCAAATTTTAGTTGAGGGGAAAGGGCAGGGTGAGTTTGTTTGGCTTCCTTTAGTGTAATCTTGTGTTTGAAGTTAAATCCCTCACTTTCCGGTTAAAAAACCCTGGCTTCCATCCATTTTATTATTGCCCTCTAAGAGTAGTATGGGTGAATTACGAATAAAAAACCTACTCCACCTCATTAACAACAAAATAAATGCAAATGTGCAAAGGTTCTGTTTTTGTTCCTCACATTGACAAAGCTTAAATTGATGATGTGGTGTTGGGTGGGCAAGATATGGGGACTGGGTCCTCTCCTACACTGAAGGGGAGACCATAGACAAGTAGACCATAGACTAGTGCTGTCCTCATGGGTTCACACAGACACACACGCAGGGCTCAGGTTCACACATGCAAATACGCAGGGCTCATGTGCACACAGATACACACATATGCAAGGCTTGTGAACACACACACACACACACACACACACACACACACACACACA
>NW_006399822.1:8772933-8793438 GCF_000299155.1 Elephantulus edwardii
CTCATGCGCACACAGACACCGGAAATCACTCCTACACTCTTTGCTCACCATGTCCCTCCTGGGCAGAGCCTGAGAAACACTGACAACCCAAATCGGCCACGTCACTGGCTGGCTTTTCTTTCATCTGCCTTGACCCCTGCCTTTACCTTCATTAATATATTCCATCAAGTAAATATTTCTAAATGTCAGGAAAATAAGTACCAGGGAAGTACAGTATAAGGGAAAATACTGCAATAAAAATTACCTTCTCCCCACCTTATAGATTTATAAATTGTTGCCTAGAAAAGGTATTTTTTTAAAGGTACTTTTATTCATCAAATAAAACCCAAGGCAAGCTCCTTTCCAACTGGTTGCCTGTGTTGGTGTCAGAACAAAGTTTTGACCTTTTTTTGTTTGACTAACGAGGCGAAATTAATGAGGAAATTGCATGATAATATTTAGTGGGGGGCATCCTGAAGATGTGAAAGGACTCATCCCAAGCATGGAGAAAACACTGCCCATGGCCTTCATAGGCTTCTGGGGTTTGGTTAGGGTTTTATTTTCTTTACATTTTGCTCTGGTTTCAGTATATTACACCTCTATTCTTATTCTTTGGAACTTATTGTTCTTATTACTCAATTAAAGCTACCCATGATTGAGACTGTCTGGAAATTGAGTTTTGCATTAATGTCTCTTCAGACACTTTGTGTGACTTTTTTGCACTGAAATGTTTTTAAGTTAAAGAGAAGTCTGATTCATCCACCTATGACATGAAAAAACATTTCAGTATATAACCAGACTATGCCGCCAAGGGTACGGAAATATGCCTATTTGATAGCCTGACTAAAAGGACATCACAATTATCCACAGTTCCATCTTCTCACACACATTTGATAAATTTAGAGTTACCTTACAAAAACATTTGTATATAGTTATACAATGTCTACATGAGAAGCAGTACACTTTATTAATATATTGTTTGACCAATCATTTATAATATCAGATACCTACATGTCCAGTTGTTGTTAGGTGCCATCGAGTTGAGGACAACTCATAAGGACCCTAGGAACAACAGACCTGAACCCTGTCCTGTTCTGTGCCGTCCTCACAAGCCCATTGCTGCAGTGAGTGCCTCCAAAGAGCATTCCGGCTACACTCTCTCTAAGACGTATCTGTTGGTTCAAGACATGCCCAGTAGCGGTAAGGAATTGCACTGGCAACCCAAATGCATGCCGTTGGAATCTGCCAGCTTTCTCTGTGAGAAAAAGATGGCATTCAACTCCTATGAGATTTACTGCTTCTGAAAACTCCCTACAGGGTCAGCTATGAGTTGATTCCAACTCCACGGTGCATGCCAATAACTACATATCCGGGTGAACTCCCTCTGAAGAACATTCTAAACTTACCTGGCTAAGTTTATGTACTAGAAATGCCTGGTTTGGGGTTTTTTTTAAATTTTTTTTTTTTAAAAAAAGGATTCCCCCCTGTTAAAAAAGTCTGTCATGTGATTCCTGGACCTAGTCAGTTGTCCCAGAAAAGTGAGATGTCACACACGCCTTTGGCATGCCATGCTCACAGGCTGACCATCTCCTAGAGGAGTTCAGAAATCAATAGTTTAGAGTCTTCACCTCCTGAGAAAGCCTAGAACTCTGCTGGACTGAGCAGCTGTTACCTTTCACCCGGCGTTTGCTGTGCTTCCTGGCTTTCAGTTTGGACGTGTGGCTGGTGGTCAGATCCAGGAGCAAGGTGACAACCAGGATGCAAATGACGAGTCCGTTCTTGGCCATGGCTCCCAGGCAGGTCCGACAGGCAGCTCTGCCGGCCCGTCTGGCAGCTTGGGAGCAGGGAGATGGCACAGCTACATCTTGCTCTGGAAAGCCCGGGGCCAGCTTTATACGAGCCGTGACGTTTGGCTGGAGCCTCTGCTGACGCTGTTTGAATGCCTCTGCTGATCACAGGACAAGGTGGTCCCTTGTCCTTCTGCCTCGTGTTACATTTTTTAAAATTTCCCCAGTGTATTCCAATTGTGTATTTTCAGAGTGGGTAACAGCTACCTAAGGATTTTGTCTGTTTTTCTTTCTTTCTTTTTTAAAGTCCAGGAAGTTTGAAGTCTCTGTGAAGTCTTTGATTTTAAGTTCTGAAAGCTCACTTAATGGTCTTGGAAATGGATTCTCTCTTTGCAGCAAAAGAATGACAAAACATAGAGAGTTTTTGCTTGTGTATGTGATGCCACAACACAACATCACAGCCAGTGTGTCTGTACACACTCATGTGTCTGCACAGTATTTATGGAGATTGGGAGGGGTTTGCTGAATGGAACTAATGGCAAGGGCTGAGGTGGCTAGTCCACAGCAAAATGCAAGACCTCCCTCTATTAGGGTTTTATATTTTTATCAATAATTACATTCTTGAGGAAAATATATCTTAGAGTGAAAAGGGAAAAACACAACTAAAAAAAAAATGAATTCTTTCCAAGTTAATGGAAAATGTCAGCGATTGCTATCTTTCACACTCTATCATCTAACACTTTTTTAAAAAGGAAACTTCAATTACTTGCTATGCATCAGAGAGCTAGTCAATGAATGATTAGGGATGATACAAGGAGAATTGATGCCTTTGAGCTGTGGTGCTGGAAACGAGTGTTGAGGGTACCATGGACTGCTAAGAAAACAAACAGATTCATCCTTGAGAGGGTTAAACCAGGCTGTTCCTTGAGGACAAGGATTCTGAGGCTTCATCTGACATACTTTGGACATGTTGGAAGGAGGGGCAAGTCCTTGGAGAGGAACCTCATATTCGGGAGGGTGGAGGGACAGCGCAGGACGCAGGACGGGAAGATCCTCTATGAGGTGGATTGATTCAGTGACTGGGGTAATCGGGGTGGGTGTGTTTGGCAGAGGACAGAGCAGGGTTTAGGGCTGTTGTACATGGCACATCACAACAACAACAACATAGGGTCAACTTGATGACACATAACATAGGGTCCCAAGCATCTCGACAGCACATAGCAACAAAACAACAACAACAACTTCAAAGCCTCAATATTACCTAATGTTTTTAAGTAAATAATATACATGGCACTGAGATAGTGAAAGGCTTAACATAGTTATTTTATCTTAAAAACGGGCTTTAAAGAATGTTCTGGGGATTTTCAGGGCTTTTGCATCACCATTATATAGCAATAGATGTACCTTTGGGACCAATATGGATTGTACTGGAACCAGGGGAAAGACCTTGTCATGAATGGAATTATGCAAACCTTCCCTTTCCCAAAATACATATGAGCTATGATAAAATGTGAAATGTAAACTCTCTGTAATAATCCCCAGTGATCTGATAAACCAAATAGTTGTGAAAGGTTTAAGGGTGGAATGCAATACTCCCTAATGCCAACAGGACTTTAATCGGATGTAAGGGGACTTTCTATTGAGCGAGGCCTGTAGTACCTGTATCTCAGTAAAGATGAAAAAGGAAAGTAAGTGGCAATGAGGGGTTGGGGGTGGAGGGGGGTGAGGAGCTTCATTACTGTCAGAAAGACTCGCCAGGAGCAGAGCACATCTTCACGAACCTGGGCTCCTGAAGAAGGAAGTTCTTGCCATTGAAGAAGGCCAACCCACATGGGGCTCTCCAGGGACTGCTAGGCTTATGGACCTGAAAGAAACAAAGACTTGCTCTCCAGAATTGACAGAGAGAGGGGGCCTCCTGTAGACCTGGCACACTGAATTTGGACTTCTGGTCTCCTAAACTAAAAGGCTATGTATGGTCTTTGTAATCACTTGCTATGCCTCTGACAGATGGACAGTGAATAAGGATGACAGAAGAAGAATTGATGCCTTTGAACTATGGTGTCAGAGAAGGGTGCTGATTATCCCATGGAGTGCAAAAAAAATTAAAACAAAAAATACATAGCTACATCTTGGAGAAAGGGTGCTCCTTGGAGCCAAAGATGTCAAAGCTTTGTCTCACATACTTTGGGCATGTTGTTAGGAAAGGCTGTTCCTTAGAGAAGGACATCATTCTTGGGAAGGTGGAGGAGGGTCAGTGAAGAAGAGGAAAACCTTCAGTGATCTGACTGACACAGTGACTGCAGTAATGGTCTCAAATATGTCAGGAGTTATGAGGATGGTGCATGATAGAAGTTCAGATCTTGTTCATCGGGCTGCTAGAAGTTGTATTTGACTCAGGGCACCTAACAACAACAGAACTGTAAGAATAACTTTCTTTTTGTTAAGGCCGTCCATTCATGGTATCTCTGTTTCCAGCAGCACTAGATAACTAGATAGGGCTTTACCAACCCCGCATCCTTATCTGGAAAACCAGGCGCAGCTCAGGGACAGGAGTTGCAGATATTGGGAAGTCTGAAGGACCAAGATAATTTTACCTTTTTATTTTTTCTAGTTCTAAATCAGTACAGTATGCATCAAACATGATTGCTTCCTTTTAAATCTTAGTGAGGAAAACTGCAGCCTAATCCATGTTTACTTTCTCCCAAACTCACTTTATAACCTACCGAGGTATCAACCAAATATCAAGACCACTGAAAAAGAACTCAGACTCGTCATCAAGTCAGAATGAACTCAGAGCTGACCCTCCATTGGGTTTCTAAGACTGCACCTCACACAGAAAGACCACCCATCTAATCACCTGGGAGGAGACAACCCATCTTTCTCCTGCTGAGCCTCTGGTCAATTCAAACCACAAGTATATCTCCCTGTGGAAGCCTGATGTGGTTAGTAATACAAGTGTGAACTAAAAAGATTATAAGAAGTCACAGATTTTGACTATTGAGGCATGCAGTCTGTAAGGTGTCATTTGAAAAAGTGGAAACAGGCTGACCCAGGGTCATGCTTTCCCTCCAACTATTAGGTGTGTGGGCTCAGGAAGGTCACTGAACCTCTCTGAGTCTTTCCTCATCTTCATGTTGCTAGAGAAGGTTAACTTGTAAGGCTTTTGGAAAGAATGAAGCCCTGATGGGTTAATGTGGTTGCTAACCAAAACGTAAGCAGTTCAAGTTCGCCAGATGTTCTGAGGGAGAAAAGTGGGAAGTCCTATAAAAACTTACAGCCTTGAAAATCTGAGGGAAGATACCTATAAGTTAGAAGAGACACAAGGGTAGTGAGTTTGGACAGAAAAGAATGGATGCAATAGTGGTGATAAAACACTTAGCACAACGTTCAGTGCTTAACCTGGTCAGTTCTTGTGTGCTGTCAAGTCAATTCTGACTCACAGAAACCATTAGAACGGCCTCATTTGGTTTCTGAGACTAATCTTCTACCAAGCCCAAGGTGGTATAGCACTGGTCTGTGCATTGCTGTACAGAGGTAACTCATGGTTGCTGTGATGCTAAACACTGATGTGCCAAATGTGATAATGGTTACCCATGGTGGACAGTGATTGGTGGAGCTTCCTGATTAAAACAAGCTTGGAAGCAGGAGTGGCATCCACTTACGAAATGGCTTGCCTCCAGAAACTCTATCAACAGTGCTCAGGTGTTTCATTCATAGATAGGGTTGTTGTCTATGACTTGACAGCACCTAACAACAACAACAACAATCTTTATGCAAGCAGAGTGTATAGATTATGCAGGTGTCTTTCACCTATGAAATAGGTAGTGAGTTCAAACACAGTCTTTTACCTTAGCGTCTAAAAACTATGAATTATAAGAGCGCGTTCAACTTGAAGAATGCCACATCTTTTCAATCTTCACAGTGAGTCTATGGGGGGAAATATTCTGCTTAACAGGATTGAAACAGAGCGTCAGGAAAGTAAAGTGGACATGTCCAAAGTCACTTAGATCCCACGGGACTGAGGAAGAATTAAAATCTGGTTTTTATTGACTTCACAAGACCCCTCTCTTGCCCTGGGCTATGAAAATGTGCTTTGATTTGAATGGGGAGAAAAGGATCAATGTTTTACAAATCATCTTATGATTGATCCAGGCTGCTTTTATACCATCCTCCCCAATCCTCTGTTCTGAGAAGTTATGGGATAGTGATAGAAACCCAATGATTTCCTTTGGATCTTTGATGTTTGCTGTGTCCAAATTAGAATTATAAGGACAATGGGTCTTTTCTTTTTCTGAAAAAAATCTGTATTGTTTGTAAGCTCTTTTTTCTTTCCAATTAAGCCTCGACACCTTTTTTATTTGTTTTCCTCTGAGCCCAGTTTTAAAGGCTATGCTTTTTATTTTAATTAAATATCTGAAGGCTCATTTTCTTCTTCCATTCTGCGTCTCCTTACAACTCTATTATATTCCATCTGTTGTTGGGTACTGTGGAGCCAGCAGCAACTCAGAGTGACCCTGTGAACAACAGGTCTGAACTTTGTCCATCATGCGCCATCATCACAGTCTCCACTTAGTTCATTGTTGAAGCCATTGTGGCAATTTATTTTGATGAGGGTTTTCACTCTTCAACAGATGCTTTTCAACCTTTCTTGGCATAATGTCCTTTTCCAAGGTCCCTTCTGATAACATGCCCAAAGTATATTGAGACTAAGAGTTTCTGTATGACGGCTATAAACCAAAAGACTGGTGGTTCAAACCTACCCAAGTCACCTCAGAAGCAAGGTGCAGCCAGGAATCTGCTTTTGAAAACTCTGTAAAATGCAGACCTACTCAGATCCACCTGACGCTGAGTTAGCTCTGAAGCAGTGACAGAATGCAACTGCCTCCTTCGGTTTGCAAGGCTGCAAATTTTCATGAAAGCCGAGTGTCACATCTTTCTCCTTGGGTGGGTTGGAAGCACCAACCTTTTGGGTAGCAGCTGAGAGCTTACCCACCACACCTTAACTCTTGGAGGAATAAAAAAAGCATAGAGTTGAGGATGCAAACTTTGCTTCCTCCTGCAGGAATTCAAATCTAGGCCATCCACCCTTCCTCAGGTGAAAAGTCAACTCGAAGGCTGATAGGACTTATGAAAAGGAAGGAAGGGCTGGGGTCAGGGACCAGGGCTGGAGCTAAGGATAGTTAAGAGTGAAGGAATGTTGTCCCTGTTGCAATGCTAAATGATATTACAAAAGGCCTGCCCTTCTAGGAGGGAGCTCTGGGGCTTAGTGGTAAGGAGTTGCTAACCCAAAAGTATGTAGTTCGAATCTATCCACTGTTTTGTGTTTTGGCAAAGGATGGGTAATCTCCTCCCATATGCTTTACTGTCTGGGAAAATCTGCAGAAGGGTGAGCTATGAGTAAGATCTGACTTACAACAACCCTTCAAGGTGAACCTAAGTCCCTAAATCTCAAAGAAAAAGCCAATGGTATATGAGTGATCTAAAAAAAAAAAAAGTCATAGCAAGAGCTACACACCCGTCAAAACAACAGGGAGATGGGTGAGCTAAAAAATAAAATAAAATAAAGTCATAGAGGAGCTACACGCCTGTCAAAACAACAGGCAGACCTCACTCTGTTTTCCTGGAGGCACAACAATTTCTTTCTTGTGGAGCAAGATGATGTCATCAGCTGCTCTCCTGGGCTGGACCTGGCCGCCTGAAAGGGCCGTTTAAGACGAAATGCACATTTATAACCAGGGCAAAGGAACTATAAAAATACTCCTTTTAGTTAAAAAGTGCTTTGATGAGGATTTTAAAACTGTCACCGGGCTTTTTACTTGCTTTAATAAATTGCTGTTTACACCACATTCCCTGGCCACCCTGTGTAATGGTGTGTTATTCCACTGGCTGCTATTTTAAAGTCACTCTAAGTGGTTTTCCAGAACCTTAGGTTCTAACAAACAAGCCCATCTGGCCTCCTAGGTGTCTGTCTGCTGTTCAGTCAGGTTAAACACAACTGAGGTTCCCGGGCAGCGTTTAGTGGGTGGGAGAGAGCAAGCCTGGATATACCATAAGTGAGAAAGAGAGGCTTGGAGGAGAGTGGTCAGGGGTGGGGGGGCAGGGTGTGCAAAGGTTTCCATTGCTTCTTCTTGGGCCTGTGGCTGGAGCTGTGACGGTCCAAAGTGCTGGAATATGAAGAGGAGATCGGAGGCAAGGGAGAGAGGGCTAAGAGACTCCACTGAACTGAGGTGGATTGAGCATAATTAAAGAGATGTAAGGGAGCTCCCGTGGCATGGCTCATTGGAGTTGTGCCGCCAACCCAGGGATCACACCTCTCTGCTGGTTCGAATCCAGCAGACCTTGCTCTGTGGGAGAAAGAAGAGCTCCTCCCATGACATTTACAGCCTCAAAAATCCACTGGAGGGGCAGCTCCGTGTCAGCACCAACTTAACAGCAATGACAGTGAGTGTGTGAAAGAGAAATCACACTGAGAGCTTGGACCTGTCACACACACAGCTGATTCTCTGTCACTTACTGACTGTGTGACATGAATTCCTCTGGTTCTACTACAGGCCGGGGGCAGTTACTTCTCAGTTGGTAAGTTGACTCCGACAGATAGTGGCCTTGTGAACAGCCTGTCAGAGCCTGGCCCGATCTTGCTCCATCCTTGTCATCTGTGGTACATGTGAACTCATTGATACAGTTACAATGGCAAGCCATCTTACCGAGGGTCTTCTTCCCTGTCACCGATGCTCCATCTCGTCCAGCATGATGTCTTTTTCCCAGCACTGGTGCGCCTGATAACATGCCCTGAACGTGGGACAAAGTTCCACCAGCCTTGCCTTTAAAGAACACCCTGGCGCATTTCCCTCAAGACACATTTCTTTGCTCTTTTGCTGGTCCATGGGGTATTTCGGACTTTTCTCCAACATCACCACTCAAAGGCATCGATTTTTCTTATACCGCTCAGAGCTGGTTTAAATCGATGATGTCACTTTGAACCATCTCCCTCTCCTTTTCTAGAACTAACTCTTCTTCTGGGTCTGTCTCACCAGTTGTGGCTCCTCTCAGACACGGTGCTGAGACAACTTTATCCTTGGTCTCAAATCTCACTTCATCCCTGATTTAACCACAGCAACATAAAGCCGTGGAAAATGCTTAAGTGATGTCAGACAGACATGTGGTTGAGTCTTGACTTTGTTACTTATAATCTCTGTAATCTGAGCAACTTCATTAACTTCTCTTTGCATCATGGTCCTAAAAATTAAGGATAATGACTGTTTACTGGCATTGTCTAGCTTAAAAAAAGATGCCTTGAAAACAATCACCAGGGCGTGCTACATAAAAGAAATTGAACAGATAGAGTGAATGTTAGCAATTTAATCCTCACCATCCTCCTCCTCATTGCTGTCATAATGTGCTCGCCCTCATTCGACTGACTTTCCCTTGAAATCTCCTGTCCAGCCCCCAGCCGAGCTGTCCCCTCTGTTTTCAGTCTCTGCCCTCTCAGCAACTGCAGTGAACAGGACATTATTTTGAGGAAGGCAAACACAGGGTTGATCTGTTTTCCTAGGTGTGCCAGTGCTTCTAATTTATTGTGGCCCTGCTGCCAACAGAGCCCACGACTACAAATGAGTCAGTGTTCCCCTCCCTTCTGCTGAGAGCAAAGGCAGCCCGCAGTGGAAAACCTTCATAATCCCACTCTTTGAGCCACCCAAGGTTGGACCTGTTGGAAAGCGTTTTCCACCTTCAGGTGACAACAATAGAGTGCTTGTCCTTCCCTGGAATTCGGAGGCCCGCTACCTCTGCCTGTACTCAAAGCAGGATGGGCTCAGATGCCACTGTGAACTACAGTGGTTGGCCTTGCTGGCTAGGGCCTGATTTTCCAACTTTAAATCCATGACCACTTTGTCGATGGATGTTAATGATAGAACTTAAGTCATCTTCTGCTTTCTCACTGGCTGGTCTGAATAAATGGTAAAGTGGTTCTCTTTGGTTTAAATAGCATAGGGTGTGACCGTTTTCTGGTTGCCTATCTAAAGAAGTGTTTCTGGAGGCAAAGTGCCTGAATGAGTAAACTGAGGAAATTGTTTCTAAACAGTAAACCAAGATTTTGTGTCCATGATCTTTGGTTTATTTGTTTTTAATAAAGAATTGGAGAAGGTCTTAGTTATCTAATGTTGCTATTATGGGGATACTATAATTAGTAGGCTTTACAAACCGAAACTTAAGGGTATATATTAAAATCCAAAATACTCTTGGAGGTTGGCATGGAGGAAACTCTGTTTCCTTCAACATTCTGGAGACCTCCATGCGTTCTGGCCTTCCAAGTCCAAAATGACACATTCCACTCCCAACAGTTATTTCTGGGTGGTGTTAAGGATCTGCCCTCTCTTTTTTCTAGCTGTTTTTTCTCTTTGTCCCTTCCCTTGAGCATTCTTTCTGTCTTGGCACCTCTGCCATATATCACCTATAGTTGAAGTGTCAGTATGGTCACCCAGGGTGTTCAGGCTTCAGCAGAGCTTCCAGACTAAGACACACTAGAAACTCTTGACAATCCCCTCTTAGAAACTAGCCAGTGAAAACATGATGGAACAAAACAGAGGCTCTTCTGATACAGTGCTGGAGGGTGAAGCCCCTAAAGAAAGACACTTAGCATACACAGGGACTCCAACGATGGGCTCAAGCAGACCAACAGCCCTGAGGATGGCGCGGGTCCACTGTTTCGTTCTGCGGTGTGTGGCATCGCCAGGAGTCACAGCCCCCTCAGTGGCACCTGAAAGCATGTCCCCATCTGGAGGACTGAGGGCAAGTTCTAGAAATGTGGGTCTGAGTTAAGAAAGGTGAAGAGGTTCCTGAATTTAGGATGAACATCACTCTGTGCTAGGAGAGCAGGTCCTTGTGACCATTCACCTTTATTCATTGCGCATGAAGGAGGAGGGTGCGTTCAGGCACTTTTGTGAGGCGCCCTGGCCATAATAGTGCCTTATAATGCCCAACTGTCGCTATCACACACACATCACCCTTTCTAAAAGGGACGTGCCAATTTAGATTACTGCAATAGAGAAGACGATGTTAAGAGGTAGGTTTCAAATGCATACAAAAGGGAACTCTCGTGGCCTAGTGTGTCAGGAGTTGGACTACCAACCCAAAGACATGTGGTTCAAGTCTACCAGCTACTCCATGGGAGAAAGCTGAAGGAATGTCTCCTCCTGTGCAGTTTACTGCTTCTGGAAACCTGCGTCAGCCGTGAATCTGTTCCAGCTCCACAGTACTTAACATCAACAACAACCTTTTCTCAGAGGTGTAGTCGTGCTGTCCCTCAGGTCAGGAATAAGTTGTCTGGTTTAATTGAGGGTTGTACAGGTTTCTAGAAGACACAGCTATTTTCCTGATGGGAAAGCCTCTTAAACTTTTGCATTTGAACCAATTGCTTCTGACCCTTCAGGAAACCACTTAAAGGCACATCTACGGTGAATGTCTGGCGACCAGGAAGAGAGCTGGTGCTCTATGAGAGCCCCTGCCTTCCCAGCTCAGCGGTGATGCCATCACCTTTGCGTTGGAGGCTCTTTGCTTTGTAAACGGTTCCTTTGCCTGGAAACCAGACAGGAAGTGCTCCCAGAACCTGGCTGTTAGGCTGTGGAGACAGCAAGTCCAGGAGACAGGCTGATGTGTCTGAAAGACCCACATTCACCACGCCTGCTTCCTTGTGTAATTTATTTCTGTCCGGCCAACTAGGCCACCCTCCAAAATACATAACAGATAGCAGGGGATGGTATTGGAAGGCCTGAGCCTTGCCATGAGTGATCCTTATTGGAAGTGAAGGAGCAGCCTCTGGCCGAGGTCTGTTGATGGTAGCTTGACGGAGTCAGCAAAAGAATTACTCCTAACAACGAAAAACTGAAAGGGGATTGCTCAAAGGGGATTAAGATATTGGATTTCTGGGCCATCATTAAAATTCTGCTGTCAAAGGGTATTGATCAACATGAAAAATGCCCATAGTATACTTCTAAAAGTGAAAAGCCGTTTATACAATAGATTGTTTTAGAGGAGACGGGGGATATCAGGAATACTGATGCATGCACGTGAGTATCTTAGACCAAAATAGTCATAATGGCGACCTTGGGAGGTTGAGATTATAGGGTGTTGTGTGTTGTTTTTTGGGGGGGCATGGGGGCTTCCTAGATTTTCCACATAAAATACATATCCATATTCAAGAATGAAGTTTAAGTATATGTAAATTACGTTGTTGTCATTATGTGCCATTGAGTTGGAAGTGACTCACTGCTGACCCTCCAGCAGGTTTTTAGAGACAGAAATCACTTAAGAAGAGATTGTCCATCCTTCTCCTGCAGAGCAGTTGGTGGATTTCAACCATGTGCCTGTGGGATTGCAGTACAGCTTCTGGGCCACCAGTTGTTGTTGTTATGTACCATCAAGTTACCTATGACTCATAGCAACCCTGTGTACAACAGCCCTAAACCTTGCTCTATTCTGTGCCAATCTTATTGTCTCTAACCCACCTAGCCCCTTACCCCAGTCACTGAATCTTTCCATCTTATCCAGGGTCTTCCTCTCCTGCACTGTCCCTCCACCCTCCTAAGCTTGACGCCCCTCTCCAAACACTAATCCCTCCTTGCAACATGTCCATAGTGGGTCAGACGAAGCTTCACAATCCTTGTCTCCAAGGAGCAGTCTGGTTTAACCCTCTCCAGAGTTCCTTCCTTATTAAGTATAATATACCTATAGAAATGTGCACAAAAGGTTAAGTGTACAATTTTTTGGCTTTTCAAACCATAAATATGCTATCAATATGTAGGTAAGACAGGTAGAACATTGCCAGCAATCTAGACACTCCCTTAAATCCTATCTCTGTCACTGCTCCCCAGGGGAGAGCATTGTGTGATGTGTTAGCTTGGTTAGGCTGAACCAGCTATTTACTAGAATTCTCTTACCTATATGTGTATGGTTATGATAATTCACCTGCTTGCCCTGAAAGACACCCACGTGATCAAAATTGGAAGCAGTAAACAGATTCAGACTCCAGCTGGTCCTCATACAACCACACTCGTGTTTGTTCTCCTTCTCGTCCACTTTGCCACATCTTCCCTTCCCCACTGCCTATATTGTTGACTTCAAGATCCAGAATCAGATGTAAAGACAACAACAGGCTTATAGAGACTGTTTAACCAATTCCTGTGACTGAGCAAGTTCAAGTCCTTGGTTTTAAGCTGATGAGTTCTGAAGCAATTTGTTACAGAGCATTAGATTGTTAGTATTATCACTATTTTCACTTGTAGTTAAATCTGCCCATTTTTAAACTTATGTAAATTTATTCACAAAACCTACCCTTTTAAGGAGTTCTGGCCTCACAGTGATTAAAAATTGGATTGCTTGCAATCCCAGAAGTACACAATTCAAATCCACCAGATACTTTGTTGGAGAAGGAGGGACAATCTCCACCCGTACCAGTCAGATCCAGTTTGGCAGCACACACACAAAAAAAAAATTAAAAGAATTGGATTGCTAGCTAAACAGTTAATGGTTTGAACCTACCAGCTGCTCCACAGAAGAAAGGCAGAGCAATCTGCTTTTGTAAATATTTACAGCCTTTGAAAACGTGCATGTTGCTGAGAGAGGCTGTTCCTTGGGAAAAGATATTGTGCTTGGAAGGCTGGAGGGTCAGCAGGAGATGGTAAGGATGGCGCAGGCAAGGACAGGGTCCAGGTCTGTTCACAGGGGCCTCTGATTCATCCTCGAAGGCACCAAACCACAGCACGAGCTGGAGTTGGAATCACCTCAATGGCAGTGAGGTGCTTTGGGGGGTTCCCCATTTTTTTTTAAGAAAAGAGATTCACAAAGGGGGCACCCAAATTTAAACCAGAGCAATGAGGCTTTTTATCACCTTTCATGTTTGTCCTCTTTCACTCAATAAGCACGTAACTTTTGTCCATGAAATTGCATGTAGTTTCTGTCTGTTCACTTTATTTACCGTATGGCCTTCCTTTGTATAAAGATACCATGGAAGAGATATTTCAATTATTCTTAAAGACACTGACTTGGGGAAGGCCAAGACATATGGAGATCCAAAAACAAAACAAAACGCTGAGCCTGCCGATGCTAAGAGCTGACAGAGATTTGAAAGCCTTTCCCTAGACCTGGCACCTGAAGGTGAGTCAGTTCTGACTCTACAGTAAACAAGAGCCTCCTAAACCTCTGATGAAATAGTTTTCCATGTTAACGCCACCCACAAAGAAAGCTTCATCGAACCGCACACTTGATAAGGATGAACTCTCTGCCATGTGGATTCCATCTCAATAGGAAACTCTGGTGTCCTAGTCCACAGGGAGTTGCACTGATGACCCAAAGGTGGTGCCTCTCTGGTAGTTCAAATCCACTAACAACTCTGAGTGAGAAAGATGGGCAGTTTCCTCCAGTCTGATTTACAGCCTCTGAAAACCAGCGGGCGGGTCAACTATCAGTCTGTGTGACTCCTCTGCAATGAGTTTGACAATCTTTTTTTTAAAGCTATGAAAAAAATCAAACTCCCAAAACTCAAACAACCCCAGCATGATGAAATGTGGTACTCAAAATAGAAAGAGAAGGGGAGGGAGTAAGGAAGCAGAGGTTTCTCCCCACAAAGAGAGAAATGGCTACACAGATCGTCCTGGCTGGACAGGGTCCCACAGATCCACTTCATGTCTACTCTCTCATTTTCCAGTCTCTACAGCCCAGAGAGGCTGGCACACCCTTTGGAGCCTCATTTGTGTGATTTATTTCACAATGCCCATGCCTCTTGCTAAAACGCACAGTCATAAAAGACTGGCTGACTGAACTCATGTCTGAGGACGCATCACCAGCACACCAACTCCCAGAAGCTGTTCCTCCTCCACTCAGCCGCCCTCATCCTTTACTTCTGTGTATCATTTCCAATCAACAGGAATGCTTATGAGAAAATAAAAATCCCACTTTCCCACTGATTTTTGTTTGTAAATCCACCCAACAGTGTTTGATTGACTTGTTGGCCATAACTGTGTAATGAAGCAGGATGTCAGATATTTAGCAAACGAGATCTTCCGCTATGAACGAGACGTCCCATGACAGGGGAATTGGAGTTCTCCTTTATAACTGACAAGGCTTGATTAAATATTAATCGGACTATTCTGGAGACAGGGCCAGAGAACAGAGAGGTGATTGGAGCTTATATTTGTAATGTAGGATCCAAGATCTTGGCTGCTGCTTCTGGAATAATAATGCTGTTTCCCTCAACGTCTGTCCGTGAAGCATAACTAGGAGAAGATAGTGTCAGACTTGGATGGCTGGGCTATGAATGGAAAAGGTCAGTGACTAGTTTTGAGTGAAATATGACCCTTGTCTGCATTCCACTTTCAAATTTATCCATTTGTTAAACATCAACAGGAGACTGCTATGTAGAAGACAATATTCTCAGTGTAAATACACAACCGTATAACACACAGCATAAATACTTGCCCTGGTGGGGCTTAAATTGAAGTCTGATATTTCCTTTAAGATACAACTGACACATTGGCACAGTGACTATAACCGTGAGCTTGAGCATCTCAGAGGTCAAGAGGACGGCACAGGACAGGCCCCAAGGTTCAGATCTGTTGTTGAGAAGGTCACTGGGAGTCATAGACCTGACGGCACCTTACAACACCGCCACAGTTTGGGACTCGTTCTATTCATTCTCAGTTATTGACTCATGATCGTCTGTTGTTGTTAGGTGACACTGAGTTGGTTCTGACCTACAGCAAAGTCAACAACAATGTGAACCACAGACTGAAAGGCTGCCCAGTCCTGTGTTATCCTCACAGTCATTACCCTGGGCTGGAACTCACGGCTACAGACTCTGCCAGTTCAGCTCATCGACAGCCTCCTCTTTCTCACTGACCTTCTATTTCACACAGCATGATTTCTTTCTCTAGGGACTGGATCGTCCGGATACCACATCCAAGGAACATTCTAGTAGAATTCCTTTGTTCATTTCCCCACCAATCCAAGGTGTATTTGTCATTACCCATGAGGTATAATTTGATAGTGTTGAAGTGAGCACACCCAGTTTTTGTCTGCTGCTTATTAGCTTCTTCCTACTTACAAAACCTCTCTGCTATGGACCGTGAATTCTTTGTGATTTAGGTAGAGATGGGGAAACATGCCGTCCAGTATTCCCGAGTGAACAGAGGAGCCAGACGTGAGCCATTCGATATGCTCCTGGTTCAGCCAGAATCTTCTCTAGGACTTCACCACCAGAAAGGCTCCTTTTCCTCCTGCTGAGGTTTTAAGAAATACTCTATGGCTGCAGAGTGGTGAAGCAGTCAGCTGGTAACCAAAAGGTCAGCAGTTCAAGCCTACCACCCATTCTGTGAGAAAAGGATGAGGCAGTCTGCTTCCACCACGGTGTCCAGCCTTGGAGAGCACGTGGACGGTTCTAGCCTGTCCTCCAGAACCTCCGTGAGTGGAATCCCCTTAACGACTGCAGGTTTGGGGGCTTTCTGTTGTAGGCATTACTCAGTTGACAGCAACTGACTGCCAAAGGCTGACCAGTTTCCTCACCCAGTGGGGAGAGTGAGGGATGGTCTGGCTGACATCTTGAGGTCCTGGCTTCAGATTTGCTAAAGTCACATATCTTCCAGAACTTACTCCGCCCTTAGTGTTTTTTTGCTCCCATTTTCTTTCCATTTCTAGCTCCCTCTGGTTCAACAAATATTTATTGAACAGTGTTTTAGTTTCCTATTTCTACATACCCTAGACTTAGAGGCTTGTTTGTGGTACAAAACCCCATTTATTATCTGATGGTTTCCGTGGGTCAGGAGTCTGGGCTCGGCTGGGCATACGCTCAGGTCTCATGGGGTTGTGCTCGGGACTTGGGAAGTTTGTAGGGACTCGTGCTACGTGGGAAGGGATGTGAGCAACACTAAGGACTGGAAAGCAAGGGCCACATCTTATCCATCTCTCCAGCTGTTCCTTTCCTATGTTTTGCACTTTGTGGGCTCTCAAAATGTTTATTAAGAACAAATGTAATATGTAGAGAGTTCTGGTTGTAAGTCCCTGGGGAGCTGTGCTGCTAGCCTAAAGGCGACGCCTCCAGGGCAGTTTGAACCACCCAGAGGTTCTGAGGGACAGAGGCAGCCAGTCTCCTGTGCAATTTAGTCTCAGAAGCCCAGCAGTGGGCCAGCATGACTCAGCTTCAACAAGACAGCAGTGAGGTACAGTCCTTCAGCAACCAGTCCAGGTGGGGATCCTTTCTTTCTCCATTCTTGGCCTCGTGCATAGTATTGTCCAAACAGCTATCCATGACCAGTCTGATATAGCAGCGAACTATGGGATTTGGAGGGAACCCTGGCGGTCCTGTGGTTTGGGAGTTGTGTTGTCAGTCCAAAACTGGCACATATTCAGTGCTTCAAAGCTACCATCAGCTCCACAGAAGAAAGATGGGCAATCTCTACCTGTGAGGGTTATAGCCTCTGCAAATCCACTAAAGGGTCAGCTGTGAGTCAGTTCTGACTTGATGGCAATGAGATGAGACTTGGAGTTGGTTAAACTTGGATTTGAGGCTTTGATTTTAGCATTATGAATTATGAGTATATGCTAAGAAATTAACTTGACCTTTGTGAAGTGCCATTCCCACATCTGTTAGATGGAGAGGTCTGGAGTCAGGGACCTCTCAAAATACTGAAGAGAAATGATGTTAAATTGAGGACCAAGGTGCACCTGATTCAGACCATCGTCCTTTCAATCACTTGCTATGCTACTGAGAGCTAGACAATGAATAAAGATAACAGAACAAGAGTTCATGCCTTTGAGCTGTGGTGTTGGAGAAGAGTACTTAAGATCCCATGGATTGCCGGAAGAACAAACAGGTGTCATGGAGAGGGTGCAGCCAGAGGGCTTCTTGAAGGCAAAGATAATAAAATCTCATCTCATATACTTTAAACATGTTGTTATGAGAAGCTGTTCCTTGGAGAGGGACCTTATACGTGGGGAGGTGGCCAGTTAACAAAAGAGAAGATGACTTGAACCAACACATTTATTTGTTTACAGTTTAGGAGGCTCGCAGTCCAAGTCTGGGGTGCTGGTTCTTGGGGAAGGCGTGTCCCTTGGTTCTAGAAGCTTCTCAGCACAGGAACCTGGGTCTAATGGACACAGTCCCCTCCTGAGGCCCTTTTTCTTTAGTTGGGTCACTAGGGAGCTCTGGTGGCACAGTCCACGGGGAGGTGCACCGCTAATCCAAAAGGCAGCACTATCCGTAGGTTCAAATCCGTTAGTGGATCCTTGGGAGGAAGATGGGCAGTCACCTCTTGTCCTATTTACAGCCTCCAAAAGCCAGCTGAAGGGCAGCTGTGAGTTGGTCTCAAGGGCAATGATTTGGCTTTTGATTTTTTTTTTCTTTTAGTTAGATGGATGATGTTAGGGGCCACAAGGCAGGAAAACTTCCCTTACTTCAGTCAGGGCTGTGATGGGATTAGAGATCAGAGCATCCACACTTCATCCTTTCAAATCAAACTGCTGTTCGGGTTCTCTGATCATGGGGATAATTACAGAACTTCCGTGTCATATCATAGCATACTGGTATTTTGGGAAGGAAGCAATTCAATCCATGACAAGCCCTGTAAGGAACTCTAGTTTGCACCACTGGTGCCGGAAAGAAAGAAAGAATAAAGGAATTTGTCAGTTGTTGTTGTTAGGTGCCATCCAGTTGTGTCTGACTCACACTGAGCTTATGAGTAACAGATCTGAACCCTGTCGTGTCCGGTGCCACCCTCATCGTCTCTGACACACTCGACCCCATTGCCATGGTCACTGCGTCAGTCCTTCTCCATGAGGGTATTTCTCTCTTTCACCGACCTACCTTTCCAAGCACGATGCACTTCTCCAAGGAACAGCCTCTCTTAGCAACATGCCCAAAATATGCTAGACGAAGCTTCACCATCCTTGGCTGAGCCCTCTGGCAGCTCTTTTCCTAAGAAGCGGTTGTTTGGTTTTTGGCCGTCCTTGGGACATTCAGGCTCTTCTCCTCGGTTAGCTATGAATTGAAATCACCTCCACAGCAGTGTCTCTGTGTGTCAGAGGCTGATTTTTATATGGCTAATTTGGGGGGAGTGGACTTCCAAGCCTTTCTTCTGAGAGATCTCAGGGTGGACTTGAATCTTCAACCTTTCAGACTGCTATCAGAGTGCCAGCCATGTTAACAACTCATACCACCCAGAACTCTGGTGAGGTGACCTTGACAAATGCATGCTGGATGGTTGGAAGAGAGTGAAGTAGACGTGCAGAGGAGCTAAGTCTCCTTTCTGGCCACTAGGTGGCAGGAGGCTCATGCCAAGTCCAAGTTCCGCCTCTTAAGTATCTTGGAGCACTTGCCATGGGGGCAGGAAGGGAGGGGATTTGTTCGGCCCCTTTCACAAAGGGTCTGCCACCTCTACTTTTGACCTTATTTAATTTCTATCATCACCTAAGTTCACTGCTAAGACTTAAGTCTAGAGCTGAAAATTGGACTTGAGCTGGGCATCATGTGTCTTATCCAACAATTCATCAGCAGGTTGCTCAAAATATATTTTTTTTCCAGAGGAAGCAGAGCTTTAGTGGTTGAGCACACAGCCTAGAAGCAGATGACTTGAATCTGAATTCTGATGTCGTTGAGCTGGAAATGGAGCCACGGTGGATCACTCAGCCTCTCCTGCACTCACTTCATTCACCTGTAAAATGAACACATGGGTGGGGCAGGGGGGGACTGAAGGATTAACATGGCACATAGGTAACAAGCTTAGCAGGGGTCCTGCTGTGTTTCTCTCCTTGTTGTCCAGTCGGTTCCAGCTCATAGCTGACCTTCCAGCAGGTTCCCAAGGCACTGGAGGAAAGTACCCAGCCTCCTCTTTAGAAGCAGCTTTGGCTTCAGAGAGCTGTGCAGCCGCTGGGCTGGCAGAGCTAACCCGTGGTCTCTACAGACATGTCACAGAGCTTTATGGTCAGTGACAACTCAGTATTCTTGGCGATGGTGCTGAAGCTGACGATGAAAATCTTTGTTTTTCCCAGCTCTGCAGTTAAGAAGTCAGTGGGACCCTCAAGACTATAGCCCTTATTCCCATTAAATCTGGAACAAAACACACCCCAGTGGCTCAACTTTCAAACAAACAGCAGGAAGCCCTGAAAGGTGAGCTGTAACCAATCCAAAGGAGGCACTCGCTCCTTAGACTCACCGGGCCAAATGAACAGCATTTACCCAAAGTCCTAATGGCAGGAAAGGGACAGGATAGAAGGGTGAGAGGAAACCAGAAACACAGAGTAGAGTAGCTTCACAATGTGTGTGTTATAACTGATGTTACACATCAAAACGTATCTGAATGGCTGATAGGGAAACTAATACACATTATAAACTTGCACTCACAATAAACTTTAAATCAAAATTAAAAAAGGACATTAGGAAACTTTGGGAATGACATATGTTCACTACCTTAATATTGTTATTTGTTTCACAGGTGTATGGTTATCAAATGGTACATTTATGCATATGCTGCGTATCATGTGCCAAGCATGTTTTAGTAGAAATGTAGAGATTAATAATTTGGCATCTAACCTTGCCTCTGGAAACTCTATGTACGAACAGTGCTCAGGCTGTTCGTTCATAGGGTCACTATGAGTCGTCTACGACTCAACGGCATTAAACAACAACAACAACAACCTATTGTTGTAAGACAAAACATATATGATTCACTGAAAGAATGCTTTAAAAACAAACAAA
>NW_006399822.1:8793587-8840375 GCF_000299155.1 Elephantulus edwardii
TTTAATCTGCAGTAATAACTGGTACCACTACTTTAGCCTTTCCACAGTGCTGGGACCATTTTAGGAGGCCATTTGCATGGCCCATCTGTATTTAAGGGCTGCAACTGCTTGACTAGAATGAGACCCTCTGAGAACAGCCAGAACAGTTCCTCCTTCCATCCCAGTCTCCTGGTGAGGTGGCATCCACTTCCTTTCTGATGACTCACTGTTGAAGGTACGTTCATTTAAACAGAAACAGCTGGCTGTAGAGACTGCTGTCCCCACCAAAAGGGAGAGCGGCTTCGAACTGTTGTGAGCAAAGAGGGTTCCTTACCAACAGAACCAAGGGATGTGTTTATGTGCACTGGGAAGTTTGCCCAGGCAAGCAAGCCCTCAGGAGGGGAGACAGACCGCTCTGCCTCCAGACTTCCGGCTTCCCGCTGCTTAACAGATCAGAGCTTCTGCCAGCCTCGTTTGCCTGGGAACAGGTTCCCGGAAAGCTTGGCGTTCACACCACTGGGGCACATACATTAAGGAATGTTGGGCTGTCAGGGTGAAGGCCTTCCCTTCTCAATTCTCTTTAAATCCTGATTCTGTGTCCAGAAGGCATTTTTTAATAAGACGTTGGCATGTCTTTTAAAAAATATCTCTAAATCTGGCTAATCTGTCTACTAATCCTCCAGTTTTTATTATTAACAAGAAACTGGCCTCAAACTCAGACTTCAGTAGTTTTTAAAGAGACATGTTTTGTTAATGCTAATTACAGGATTTTTTTCTGTAGTTTGAAAATTGGGATATAATTTCCAAATTACAGAGGGTTGCAAAAATAGAATAAAAATTCCTTTATAACCTATATATAAATTCCAAGGTTATAAAGATCTGAGTTACGAAAAACTTATACTTAACTCTTAGGTATTATGTCAAGCTGAAATGATGAACTAGCACACACTACAACAAATTTCTCATCATCGTCCCTTCACTTGGTACACGTGAATCACTGAAAAGACTACAAGCCTTTTCTTCACATCTATAGTTATAAATGTTTATGGGAGGACACTGCCCATTCTTCTCTCAAGGATTCAAACCACTACCCTTTTGGTAAATACCATAACACATAAAATAGACTATGGTATTTGCTGTACTGACAACTCACTTCATTCCCATTGAACTGGAACCATCGCCTCGTTGATGCTCTTGTGGGGCTTAAGAGGCCATAAATCATGCTGGAGATTGCCCATCTTTTTACCTCAGAGCAGCTGGTAGATCCGCCTTTGGGTTGGCAGCACAGCTCCTGACCCGCTGGGAAATGAGAACCCCCTTCCTGCACTGAAGTAAGGCTAAATAAGGAACTGTGTGCACCTGTTCCAGTTTACCCACAGATTCTTAGACAGTCAGCAACTAATCTTGTTTGTAACCCAGAGATTGTGTGTACCTGGGTTCACCCACTGCTTACGATTCTGTACCATTTGCTTTATGATGCCCATTCTCTCTCTCTTTCTCCATAAACATTTTTGAACCTTTTTTTCAGTAAGTGGGAGCCCCGAATCCTCTTTACACACCTAAACGCATCAGGGTTTATTTCCTAGTGGTAAGCATTCTCTTGCATAAGCACAATAAAACTCTCCAAACTCATTGTCCTTGAGTCCAAATCAACCATAGGTGACTCTCCAGCAGGTTGTTAGAGGTTACAAATTGAGTGGGAGGAAATTGTTCATGCTTCTCTCTCAGAGCCACTGATTAGATTTGACCCATCATTGTGAGGTTAGCAGTGCAGTTCCCGACAGACTAGGCCATCAGACTTCCCTCATTACCACAAAACAGTCATCAAAAGTGTGACTCCAACGCTCCTACAATAGTAGTATTGAATCCGTAGCCTGTATTAAAATATCATCAGTTGTGTCAGTAATGTTCTTTAGTTCATCTCTATGACTCCTGCCATGCCCAGGGTCCAATCCAAGGCCACACTTCACCCTCAGATGTCTTGAGTCTTCTTGCTTTGGCTAGTTGCCTTAGAGAAGATTCCGACTCTTGGGAGCCCCATGAGCTTCAGCATTGAGCTCACACCACGAGCTTTTCCAGTGGCCGATTTTTCAGAGCAGGTTCACTAGGCCTTCCCTTTGAGGTGCCTCTGGGTGGACTGGTACTGACAATCTTTGGTTACAAATGTCAAGCCTAACTGTTCATGCCACCTAGGATCTACTCTTTTTTTTCTTTTATTATTTTGTGTGTGTGTACCATCAAATCAGATCTGACTGGTACAGGAGGAGATTGTCCCTCCTTCTCCAGCAAAGCAACTGGTGGATTCTAGGATCTACTCTTAAAACAGAAACCAAACCCAACCCATCTCCATGGTGTCAATTCCATTTCATGACAATCCCATAGCACAGAGAGTCTCGTAGGGCACCCAAGGCTGTAAATCTTTACAGATGCCCACCCTCCTTCACCCTCCTTCTTCCTCGGAGAAGCTGGTGGGTTGTGTCCAGCCGTTGGGTCAGCAGCTGAGTTCTTTAACAACTGCCTTCTCAGAGCTCCTTATCTCATTACTTAAACACTCACCTCAGCTGAATTGATTGACTCCTGGTGACCCTTGATTGGGCTTCGTAAGTCTTAATGGGTGGGGACTTCCCATCTCGCTCCTGTGGAGTGGCTGGTGGATTCAAACCTCCTGCCTTCTGGATAGCAGCCCAGTGCATAACCTCCCATTGCGTCTCTGCTCCCTGCTTACCTGTTTGTCGGGTGCCGTGGAGTAGGAACCGACTCATGGCTGATCTTCAGGTTTCCAGAGGATGTACATTGCACAGGAGAGTTCTCATCTTCTCTTGTGGAGCGGCTGGTAGATTCAAACCACCTGCCTTTCGCTGCATGCAACAGAAATCAGATCTAGGCAATTCGAGCTGTATGTATGAAGTAGTTCACAGAATCTAAGATGAGTCTAAAAGAAATATGTTTGGGATATCCTAGAGAAACACAGAGAGCTTTGGATAGCAGGTTGCATGGCTTTTGGGGAACTTTATATATAGGTTATATCTATATCTAACATACTTTGGACATGTTGTGAGGAGAGACAGGTCCCTGGAGAAGGACATCATGCTTGGGAGGGTGGAGGGACAGCACAGGAGAGGAAGGCCCTCTATGGGGTGAATTGATTCAGTGACTGGGGTAATCGGGATGCGTGTGTCAGAGACAGTGAGATTGGCACAGGACAGAGCAGAGTTTAGGGCTGTTATACATAGGGTTGCTATGAGTCGTGCAAGCGACTCAACGGCACATAACAACAACAACAACAACAACAGCAGCATATTTATGTATAAAATTGTTGTTGTTATTGTTGTTTATTGCCAGTCAGAACTGACCCATAGCTGACCCTCTGGTGGGTTTTCAGAGACAATTAATCGAACAGGAAGAGATTGCCCATCTTTTTCCCATGGAGCAGCTGGTGGCCTCAAACCACATGCCTTCAGCATTGCAGCTCAGCTTCTTGCCACTAGGCCTAGACACACACACACTCTCTCTCTCTCTCTCTCTCTCTCTCTCTCTCTCTCTTATATATTAAAAAACCAACCCAACAAAATTCCTGTGTCAGGAGCCTTATTCACCTAGTGGGTGAGGCACCGGGATGAACAGGTTGCTAACACAATGCAAAAGAGGTGGGAGTCATCCCCCCAGAGAAAAATCAGGTACAATTTTGACATGACCCTTTGTGAATGCACAATGGTTAAAGCAATTTGCTAATAATGGAAAAATCAGTAGATAGAACCTACCAGCCGCTCTGGGAGTGAAAAAACCAGGAGATCTACTTGCATTAAGATTGTTGTTGTTCACGTCACCAAAGACCACATTTGGATGGCCAACAAGCACAGGTAGAAATGTCCAAAATCCCTAGCTCTAAGAGAGATGTAAATCAAAACAACTATGAGATATCATCTCACCCCAATCAGAATAGCAAAATTCAACAGAACAGCAAGCAACAAATGCTGGCGAGGTTGTGGAGAAACTGGAACCCTTATTCACTGTCGGTGGGAGTGTAAAAGGTGCAACCACTGTGGAAGGTGGTGTGGCGCTTTCTCAAAAAGCTGCAAATAGAGATACCATTTGACCCAGCAATTCCCCTACTGGGAATATATCTCAAAGAGACTATAACTGCCACACAAGCAGATATATGCACACCCATGTTCATTGTGGCTTTGTTCACAATAGCAAGGAGTTGGAAACAACCCAAGTGCCCATCAAAATGAATGGATAGAGAAGCTCTGGTATATTCACACAATGGAATACTATGCTGCATTGAAAAGCAAGGAACTCATGAAATATTATTCAAAATGGGTGACCCTGGAGGACATCATGCTGAGTGAAGTATCTCAGTCACAAAAGGACAAATACTGCATGGTGCCACTGTTGTAAAACAGGACTGACATCGGGGTTGAGGGAGACTGAGAACAATGAGATAAATACTGTATACTGCATTGAAACAGATGAGGAAAAAAACTGTTTAGAAAGGATAGGTACTTCTGTCATGACGGGAATCCAGAGTGAAGGCTGCATAGTGGAGTGGACCTAGGGCGAGGGATTGTAAAACAATGAATGAATTTTTCTTTTTTGGGGAGAGGAGTGTACTGGGGGGGGAGAAGTTGGTGGGGGGAAAAGTGCAACAATGAATGAACGGAAATCCAAAGTCTCTAAATTTTCATTTGTTGTTGTTGTTATGTGTCATCAAGTCATTTGCGACTCATAGCGACCCTATGTACAACAGCCCTAAACCCTGCTCTATCCTGTGCCAATCGCATTGCCCCTGACACACCCATCCCGACTATCCCAGTCACTGAATCAATCCACCTCATAGAGGGTCTTCCCCTCCTGTGCTGTCCCTCCACCCTACCAAGCATGTTGTCCCTCTCCAAGGACCTGTCTCTCCTTACAACATGTCCAAAGTATGTCAGACAAAGCCCCAGAATCCTTGCCTCCAAGGAGTAGCCTGGTTTAACCCTCTCTAGGATGAATTTGTTTACATTAATAATAATAATAATAATAATAAATTGTTGCTGTTTTTGATGATTGCCATCGAGTTGAGCATGACTCATAGTGACCCTATGAACAAAAGGCCTGAACCCTTTCTATAACTATAGCCTTTTATCAAAGTTCATAGAGTTTCTGGAGGCATGTTGTTTGAAGTGGATGCCACTCCTGCTTCTGCATAAAGATTATAGCTCACCAAACCCTATGGGTAATTCCACCTGGTCACATGGGTTGAAACCAACGTGGCACACAACAACTTTGTAGTCAAGGACTCACATAATTATATCTATTGGCCTATTTAATCTACACAGCTACACAGTGAAGTTGGCAATGCGCTCATTCTTCCTGTATGTTATTATTGTTTGGTACCATCATGGCCAACGTTGACTCAGAGCGACCCTGTGGACCACAGATTGAAGGCTGCCCTCGCCTGTGCCATCACTGAGATCCCCCTCATGCTCAAGCCCACTCTTCCAGTCAGTGTATCTCATTAAGGGTCTTCCTGTCTTTCCTTGACTATCTGCTTCTGCTCTGTAATGGAGACTCAGGGAGTTACTTGTCCAAGGTCTTTACTGGCAGCTCCAAGAGTCAAGACTCCAACCCAGGCCGCCTAACTCGAGAGTCCCTATTCCACCTCTGAGATCTAACTGATTTGGGGGAAATGAGCTCTTAGCAGACAAAACCAAGAGTGTCCTCTCCATCCTGACTCCATGGGCTCTTTCTTATCCCCATGCTCAAATATGCCCTTGCCCAGTTTTGTACCTCGGAGACCCAAGAATCTCTCCTTTTCAGGGTCTCAGGCTTTTCCTGGTGATTGGAGTTTCTGTCTTCCAGACAATGGGCTCCTTCATCCAGTCTGTGTTCATCTAGAGTTTTCCACAAGATGTAAACAGGATTGCCCACATAGCCAGAACTGGGTAAATATTTGTAGAATTGAATTGAGTCCCCCTAATAATATTTACCTTCAAGGGGAGAGAGAGTAAGAACCTGAATTTGGGAGTTATTTAATATATTCCTGATCAGGAGTTAGAATCCACTCCATGGTGGTGGATTTGGGTGTTTTATGTTTTAATTAATCTGGCTAATAATCAAGTGCTTCAAGTATCAAAGCAACGGTGCTCTGTCTTCCTGCTTGGCCAATGGATTAATCAAAAAAGACAAATTGAATACTCAAACTTTTGTCTCCAAGCAAGGGCCATGGTCAGACCAACTCTTAACACTAGCAGTCAACTTGACCATTAGCCTCGGCTCAGCAAACAGGTACTGATGCTTGTTTTTGCAAAAGATGAAGAGCCCAGATCTATTGTGTCTGCATGTGTTGGTCTGATTTCCTCTGTGCCTCATGTGGACTGTAAGCTCCCTCCTGCTGGCCTTGGACAGAATTCTCCAGAGTCAGGAAAATAGCAGTAATCCCTTCACACTCCCTGGGCAGGCTTTTGAAATACTGAGACGGTCTGGCCCCAGAAGTCATTTTAATTATGAGTAAAGGCTTAGCTTTTGAATCTGGTTTTGTCCCCCAACTTAAGTGGTATTTTGTGTTTTCAGTGGCTTGGGCCTTACTCAGAGAGCTGGCCGTCACTTTGGGGATCAAATTCTAGACACCCACCTTCTTGCTGTGTAGTGTTGGATGTTTTATTTTGCTTTTCTTAGAGTCATTTGTCATAAGTAAAATGGGAATGAATAAGACTGCTTACTTTGTAGGGCTCTTGTTAGCATTCAGGGCGTTCTCATTTGCATTCGCTCCAACCCGGCCTCTGAGACAAGGAATAGGTGCAGGTAGTTTATTTAGAAGGTGAGTGATATTAGTTTCTTACTGCAGTCATAACAGAACAATATTGTATGAGTGGGTGACTTTGAAAAATGAACTTGTCTCACAGTCTTGAGGCTTGAAGGCCAAATCAGAGTATCAGTGCTAGGGAAGTCCTGCTTGTTGTCAACCCCCTGAAAACAAATTCATTCCTCTTGGGTGGGTTTCTACTCCTGACGATGTTCCATCAGTTTTCCGAGGCTGTAAATCTCAAGGAGAGCAGATTGTCCTGTCTCTCTCGATGGAACAGCTGGCAGGACCTGGGTATTCCCTGGCTTGTAGACAGTGGTCACTTCCTCCTTCTGTGCATGTGTGTGATTCTCTGTTCCATTTAACTTTTCGATCAGATGCTGCTGACCCTAGTCTCGTATGACCTCATTAACAAAACGAAAGAAAGCTCCTGCCTCCAAACCAGATCACGTTTACAGGTACAGGGGGGTTGGAGGACAGAGCACAATTCACTCTGTAATGCAGTCACAGGAAACTCTGGTGGCTTATTATACGAATTTGTGCTGCCGACCCAAAGGTAGGCTGTTCAAATCCACCAGTTACTTCTTGGGAGACAGATGGGCAATTTCTTCCCATGGGATTTGCAGCCTCTGAAAACCCTCCACACTTGCTTCTCAGCCCACATACTTTCTCGGTCACAAGGAGGTCGTCACAAATAGCTATTTGCACACAAGATAATTGCTTGTTAGCACATCATGAAACCGTGAGCTCTTGGAGTGCAGGGGCTAGGCATTGCTTACTTTTGCTTTCTATGCATCTGAAAGTTAGGCAGTGAATAAGGATGGCAGAAGAAGAATTGATGCTTTTGAGCTGTGGCATTGGAGAAGAGAACTGAATATCCCATGGACTGCTCAAAGAGCAAACACACCTATCTTGGACCAAGTGCAACCAGGGTGCTCCTTGGAGGCAAGGATGGTGAACTTGGTTTCAGATACTTTGGGTATGTTGTCAGGAGGGGCCAGATGTTGAAAAAGGATAGGATGCTGGGAAAGGTATTAAGGTCAGAAAGAGAGGATGACCTTTCACAAGATAAGCTGACACAGTGACTGTAACAACGGGCTCTGAGCATGCCAGCGACCTTGAGGATGGTGCAGGACAGGGCAGGGTTCACATTGTTTGTTCAAACAGTTGCTGAATTGTAGTCAACTCGGTGGCTCGTAACAATAAGAAGACATAAAGCTATGTGTCAAGAACATTCTAAGAATTTGACCAGTGGCTATTAATATGTGAACCACATTGTGCTGAAGGCATTCACAATTCGACTTCTAGACTGAAACTCATGCGTCACTGATGCCGTTGGGTCCCATAAACAGTTTCATTTGATGTTTTAACAATCCTAGCACATAGCAGGAGGACTCTAACATACTCTGTAGACTATGTTATTAAGGCAGCATTTCTCTGGTCGTTCAAATACACCAGTGGGTTTTCAGAAAAAAGATGGGCAATCTCTTGTGCAATTTAGCCTTGGAAAATCCTCTAGAGGGTCAGCTGAGAGTTAATTCTGACTTGATAGCAATGAGTTGAGAAAGTGGACAATTATCTATCATCTTTATTTCATCAGGGAGCAGTGGAGGCTCAGATGCTGTGGTTTATCTAATCTGTGCAGTTTGCTCTGTGACAGTCCAAGGATTATGATCTTAATCCCTGCACATAAGTGTGGTGTGTGTGTGTGCGCCTGTGGTGTGCTGATGTTTCCACTGCTGCTGTCTGAGTTACTCCCTTGTCTGGGTGCCCGTTTGAATAATTCATGCAGCATACTTCTCAGCACCTTGGCATGACTAGTAATAAGAGCCCTGCTCATGGCAGACAATGCAAAAATCATTGGTTTTGCTTCTTCCCCCCAACCCTCCTCTCACCAACAAATCTGGAAGTGAAATTTTGGGAATCTCTGTTGTTTAAAAAGGGAAGCCACTAAGTATTCCCAGAGTATCCCATTCTTCCCAACACTGGTAGACAAAGAAAACAAGTGTTAACTGGAGTGCCAGCTGTATAGCCAGCACTATGCTCATGCTTTCTGCACATTTTCCCATCCGACCTTCTCACCTGTTTCAGCTTTGCTCAAGCACCATGCACCTTTCCTCATAGACTTGACCCCCTCCCTACTTAGTGCCCTCATTCTTCCCCCTCAACAGTGCCTCACTGCATACATTCATGTCTCTTTCAGCTCTTCCTTCAAATCTGCCAGTTCAACATGGTAGCCACTGGCCACCAGCGCTCCTGAGCACTTGAGATGCAGCTCGTCCAACCTGATACGTAGCATACACTACGCACTAGCTTTCCAAGTTTCAGTGTAAAAAAATAGAATGGGAAAGATTTCATTAATATTTTGTGTGATGTTTGTTTGTCTTTGGTTTGTTTTGGTTTTTTTTTTTTTCCAGCCCATGGTACAGGCAATATTTCTTCCTCAACACCACAGTTCAAAGGTATCACTTCTTCTTTGGCCTTCTTCACTCACTGTCCACACTTAAAAATAACTGCACACGCCATTGTTGTAGAGTTGGAAAGGACGCAGAGCTGACCCTCCGGGGGTGGAGGGTGGAGTCCTCGGAGGCTGTACATCTTGTGGTAGGATGTGGCCCATCTTTCTTCCATGGAGCCACTGGTAAGTTGGAACCACCAGAGGGGCCGTCCCCTTTGGGTCAGCAGTCCACACGGACCCCCAGAGCTCCCTGCCAGGATGTTGCTGTTCATTCCCACTGAGTGGGAACCGACTCATACCTGTTCCTCCAGCAGGTTTCCAAATGCTGTAAATAGCACTGGGAGAGACTGCCCATCTCTCTCCCTTCAGAACAGCTGGTGGATTTGAACAGCGTGCCTTTGGGTGGGTAGCACAGCTCTTTGCCATGAGAGCTCTCCCCTTGTTAAGACAGCAGATGCCATTTAAATGTTTTGGTTGTCAGGAGCTGAAAATGACCCAGAGACAACTACCACAATAAAATCATCACCATCGTTATTATATAGCATCTTTACTAGTTATAGTCCTGTCCATTCAGACTTCTGGTAACCCCAGGTATGTCAGAACAGAGCTGTGCTCTGTGGGATTTTTCAGGCATTGATTGTCCAGAAGGAGGCAGGCAGTCAGGTCTTTCTTCTGAGGCACCTCTGCGTGTACGTAAGTCAGCAACTTTCTGATTAGCAGTTCAGCACATTACCCACTCTCTCCAACCAGGAGCTTCTATGTTGTCTTCATTAAACTAACAGCTATTAGCCCTTTCTGTGCTGGTCTTACTCTCTTGTGTGAGGGATTGAGAAGGTCTCTTTAAAGGCTTATTATCATCTCTCCAAGCCATTTTTCATTGTCCCTCTGGGAATTCTCCTAGTTCATGTTTTCATTATTTTCTTCTTTCTTAGTTAACTAATTCTCGCCTTTTGAAAGCAGGACAGAGAATTCAATCATGATTTATGCAGATTAAATGAGGCCAAGTGACGTTATGCTATGCTGAATACTTTATTTATAGTTTTTTTTTAAATGTAAACATAATTTGCTTTGTAGGCACAATATAACAAAAGCTCTAAAGCCACAAATACAGTAGACAATGTTCAGTTCACTCCAGTCAAGCATAAATAACAGAGACGCCTTCACGTTCCTTTAAGGCAAACTGAGAGGTTCTTTACACTTCCTTTAGGCAAACAATCACGTGACGGGAGAGAAGGTGCTTAAACAAGGGGACATGAAACGGTTAGCAGTAGTTTCTTTGTGTCCATTCTTCATGGTAAAGATTCATCTCACTGGTCAAACACTAGTTTTCTCTTGCCCTTCTCAATTTTGAGAAGAAAAGCCTTCTGGAACCAACTGCCCTACTTTTTCCATGTGTCTCCTGTGGAGGCCATAAAGGCCACTTGGACGCAGAATGTCGTTAGGTTTCAATCCCCAGGGAAGGAGAATCCTGATACTATAATTGGTTCCTCATCCCCTCAAGTTCTAGAAAATGCCATTCCTGCCCAGCCCACCAGGAACATGACTCGGTTACGGATTCTTTGCAGGTTTCTCTCACATCTCCATTTTCAGCACGGTAATGGGAAAAACAAGACCAGTAATACAATATATAACACAGGTATCAAGAATAAAATCTCCACATTATATCTCTAAATGGCACAGAACTGGAATACTGGCTAAGTCCTGGGGTAGGAGGGAAAGAGAATGGTGTTGGGGTCCCCTAATGACAGACGCTCACCCCACTACTCATTGGTTGCCAGGGGCATTCACAATGAGGAGAAACTCCCTCCAGAGAAAATCAGGCGTATGTAAGTCATCATCACGAGCTTAGAACTGAGGAGATGGTCTACGATGTGACATTTGTTACAAAGGATTTTGGAAGCAAACCAGGTCATTATTTGAATGCATTCACTCCCATCCCTTGGGGGAAGGAAGTGGGGCTACTGTGAGGCTTGCTGGGTGCAGAGGTTGGGGGACACAGGACCCTGTGATGTTTTGCAGAATGTAAAGTGAGGTGGGCTGCTCATTCTACAGGCTTTTGGGTCTCTATCTTGGTTTTTTGAATGATTTTAAAGCTTGAGTCAAATAGACTGAGAGCATAGACTGGAGTGCCCTTGTGGTGACACCGAGCCCATTCCGAGATGTTAACCTTTCATCTCTTAAATAAACCCAGGCAAGCAAGGGGGCGATGAAGTGTCTCAGAGTTCAGCAGGGATCCTGCAGAGTTCCCACCATGATTTTGTATTTCAAGGAAGGAACCACCCATTGGTCAACAGCTGCTACCCATGGCCTTTCTGTACATTAGAGTTTGCTACATGCTGAATCATGCTTCCTTCACCAGTATTATTTATAAGGGAGCTCTTCTTTGGAAGTTCTATATAAATGGTGGTTGTTCACTAGCAGGAACTGGTGGTAATGCCAACACCATTGAGTCTCATGGAAGACTTCCATGTTAATCCTGTGCTGTGATGAGTTTTCTTACAATTAAAATAAAATGTGTATGATGATGATGGTGGTGGTGGTGATGGTGTCACTGCTCATGAGATGCTTTTTCAGAAAAGCAATCTGTGGCTAGTCCTTCAACTCATGCAATTGATTCATCTTCTAACCTGCAAAACTCAGGCTTACTTCCCTGTGTTTACAGATAAAACCCAATGAAAAGACCCAACACTAGAGGGTTAGAGATTGGCACAAACCTTTTGATAGTGAAACAACTGGATAAGTCAGGAGGTTGCCTCTTTGGAGGGGAGAGGGAAAGTGCTGTTTGGGGGTGGGAATTTCTAAATTTATGGGCCCATTAAAACATCTCCTGGCCTACCCTCTTCCTGCCAAACACGTTGGCAAGCTCTCTAGTCAAAAGCATGGGCAACTGGCAGCAAAAAGTGTCACTGGCCAGATGAATCCCAGGACCTGGACAGTGCTTTGTGATAACACCTTTGCATCTAAACCTGCCATGGCCCATGCCTGGTCTCCTAGGCACTGGGCTTGAGTACTTGCGTGAACTTGCCAGACTGTTCTACAAAGGGGGAGAAGGACCCAAGGGTGAATGGTTTTGATACAGGGCAGCGGGAGAGTGTCACACTGTTGGGGAGGGACATAATACTGCATGGGATGGGCTTGGCACTTAAGTTCAGAAAACAACAGCGATCAAGAGCCTGTGAGCTCAGCTGACTGCAGACAAACACAACACGCACTGGACTACAGCATTTGTTCACTGGGGCACGGAAGAGTGTTCTCAGCCTGGTCTTCTTCCAAACAATCCTCCTGTTCTCCTGCGGGGTCCTGGGTTACTGGATGAAAGGCATCCGCTCCTTGTTCTCGCTGTCCCCCTCATGGTCCTCCTCCTCCTCTCCTGCCTCGCTGGTCTCCGTGCTGTCATTGGCCATCTGGAATTCAACAAAAGCCATTACGGTATGTTCTAGAGCCTGCTTCCACTGTCTCCAAGATTCTGAAGGCTTCCGCAGGAAGCCCCACCACAGGGCTTGGAGGGCTAAGAGCTAGGGATGTTGCTTCCTCTGGAATCCACTACATGTGCACCCTCTTATCTCAGGCTTCCCAGGGAGCAGCCTTTGAGGTAAGGATTTGAATATAAGTATTTAGAATTTGGGAGAGAAGTCCAGAACTAGCATTTCTGGGCTTTCCTGTCTGTGTTCTCAGATTGTTCTTGAGACAATCTCAGGGAAGCATCTTCCTTTGTTTCCTGGCACTGATTTCACAATGTGATTAACCCCTCACTTGTATAAACCTTCAGTGAACACCAATCTTTCCCAAGAGCCCGTAGGCTGCCCACATTTCCTTCCACCTCATCTGCACCTCAGACTCTCCATGAATCCCTTGTGTTGAGGTGAAAAAATTCCTCTGCTTTTTACTCACCAGTGGAGTCGGGGTCTTTTCTACATCCAGAATTAACTTGCCAATGTTCCCTCGGTCATGAATCCGCTGCATGGCCTCTTTCACCTGAGAGATAAGGGGGCAGAAGAGCTCTGGTTAAGAGAAGTCACCCAGAGAAAGCTGGGAAAGGCCAGCCATAAATTTCCCACTAGGGTGCACTGTGGCTTCATAGGTAAACCAGCTAAGTCCAAATCAGGGTGCAAACAAATTGATGATGTGAACACACACTCTGACCATGTGTTTCGTAATTGTTGTTGTTGTTGTTAAGTGTCGTTGAGTCAGAAGCAACTCATAGCGACCCTATGAACGAAAGACCTGAATATTTGTATAACTTTGGTCATTTCTCCATGTTCATAGAGTTTCTGGAGGCAAGCTATTTTGGAAGTGGATGCCACTCCTGCTTCCAAGCTTGTTTTAATTAGGAAGCTCCTAGAGAGGGTTAAACCAGTCTACTCCTTGGAGGCAAGGATTCTGGGGCTTCGTCTGACATACTTTGGACATGTTGCAAGGAGAGACAAATCTTTGGAGAGAGACAGCGCAGGAGGGGAAGACCCTCTATGAGGTGGATTGATTCAGTGACTGGGGTAATCGGGATGCGTGTGTCAGAGGCAGTGAGATTGGCACAGGATAGAGCAGGGTTTAGGGCTGTTGTACATAGGGTTGCTATGAGTCGCAAACGACTCGACGGCACATTACAACAACAACCACCACTAAACACTGTCCACCATGGGTGACCATTATCGCATTTGACACATTAGTGTCACAGTGTTCAGGATCACAGCAACTACAGGTTACCTCTGTACAGCAAATGGACAGACCAGTGCTATGCCACTTAGAAGAATGTTTGACCAAAAACAAAACCAGGCCTGAGGGCCACAGATTAAAATCACTCAACTTTGTCTTGGTAGCATCATTTTCTGTCCACTAGGCCAACAAAGGACTGTAAATTTACAAAGATCTCAAAATAAGGTGGCTATTGTTTGGTGCCACTGACTGAACTATAACTCAGTGAAACCCTACGAACAACAGATCAAAACCCTGCCCTTTTCCTGCGTCATCCTCACAATTTCCACTGGCCATCTACTTCTGAAATAGCTGGCCCTGGAAAACCCTATGAACAGCAATGAAACAAAGTTGAGGCTGTGAAATACATTTTTCAAGGGTCTTTGAGAATTTTAATGGAGCTCTCGTGCCACAGTGGTAAAGAGTTTGGTAATGAAAAGTACAGTGGTTTGAACCCACCAGTCATTATAGAAGAAGAAAGCTGTGTCGGTCTGATTCTGTGACCATCACAGCCCTGGAAAGTCTACGGGGCAGTTCTGCCTGTCCTTCATGGTTGCTGTGTGTCGGAACTGACTTGATAGCAGAAGGTTTGGGTTTTGCTAAGAATCTTAAGAGGTGCATGTTTCAGGTGTCAGACCAGTGATGGTTCTTGAGAATAAATTCATCTTCTACTTGTATAATATAAAGACGGAGCAACACTGATTGATGCTTTTACTATAATGATCCAAGGTTGACTTCAACTTTCACTCAAACTCATTGCCATGAAATTGTTTCTAACTCAGAGCTGACCCTCCACTGTGTTTCCAAGGCTGCAGACCAAATGAAAGGGGACTGCCCATCTTTCTTCTAAAGTGTGTTTGAACTGCCAGAGATGTGGCCTTTGAATTAGTAGCACAACCTCCTATGCACTATGCCACCAAAGTTCCAAAGGGTTACTCTTACTGAGTATTCTCCCCAGAAAAGGGGACCTACATCTCTTTTCAACTTCTGAAGGTTTGACAGACCAATAAAAGCCTTCTGGACTGAAACAAACTCATAGCTGACCCTCCAGTGGGTTTTCAGAGGCTGTACATTACATGGGTGGAGACCATCCATCTACTGTTTATAGGGTTGTGATGAATTGTAGTCCATTCAGTGGTACCTATAAAAGGAGCAGTGCTAACGTGGTGATGGCCGAGTCTGACTTCTACCTCATTCACAAAGGGGAACTTCCCTGATAGATAATATGCACAATATCATCCAAATAACTATGTAGTCAGACATGCCACCCCATGCTCGTACACCCCAATCATTGAGCCCGATGTTCATTGCAAGACTCATAGACTTTGTTCACAGTATTGGGGTTTATCAAGGAAATAGGCTGTAGAGCCGGGGAGGCAAAGAGTATTTCACAATAGTAAGTCTAGGCCGAGTCCAGAAGTCCCAAGCCAGATTAACAAGGTACAATTCCTCATTAGTTCAGACAGCTTCTCAGTCAATAAGTGAAAGTCTAGGTTCTGTTTAGTAGCACAAACAAAACTCTGGTTTCCTGAATCATCCAGCAAGAAAAACCTTTAACTATGGCCTTTATCTCAGAGCAGTTACAAGTCAGTTTTTCCTTCAATCATCCTGCAAGTAAAACCTTTAACTGTGGCCTTTATCTCTAGGGTTCCTGTGGTTACACATTGCCATAATCTCTTCATAGCAGTACCACAGTCTCTTCCCACTCTCTCCACCACCATCACCGCCTTCTCTCACAGTGTGCAAAAACACTCTCTTAAGTTGTCTCACAGCTGTTGATTTGGGAGGCCCTGGGTCCATAGTTAAAGTAGCTAGAGACCATATTCCCCAACCATGGGGGCTAATAAAATGGCTAGAGAAGCCAATTTTCAAGGGTTCTGACAACCCAGCAACAGTCTGCTAGTGGATTGGAACCAGAAGAGAAGTATCACCTTTGGGTTGGCAACACAACTCCTAAGGGTGTGAATAATCTGATTTTTGTCATAGCAGTGGGCCTTTGAGTCAGAACCAACTCACAGCTGACCATCTAGTGAGTTTTGAGAAGCTAGAAATAGCATGGAAAGAGACTGTTGCTCTTTCTTCCTTGAAACTAGAGGATTCAAATCATGTGCCTTTGGGTTGACTGTAAGTCCTTACCACGAGGCCATCAGAGCTCCCCGATTTTATGAGCATTTCATTATGCGGCTGTGTGGAGAATGATCTCTAGGATAAGTGAGGATTAAATGAGAGGAGGAAAGGTCAACATGGAGCCCAGTGCTTGGCATGAGTTAAATCCTCCATTTTATTATGAAATGAGATGAAAATGTAACATCTCTTAAAAAGGGAGGGTGGTGTTTGTGGAAGATCAAGCCTAAAGAGATTTCCTGAAGTCTCAGGATGTTAAATGTTTTTGTTCATTTACTCAGTCCACAAATATTCATAAAATGTTGCCTGTAGGCAAGATGCCATGGTTTAAAAAATAAACAAATAAAAATAGTAAGGCACAGCATCTGCCTTAGAGGAATTCAATCTGCAGCTGATGGAACAGTGCTTGCTTATTTAAGAACCAAAGTCTTCTACTCATTTGGATTCAGATTTGACAGAGCCATTAAAACATTCATATTCTAATTGCTTTTCTGGGACTTTGTCCCAAGGATATAATTCAAATTATGGAAAGAAAGCTTACCAAAAGAAAGATGCTCAATCACATCACAGCTTTTAATGACAAAAAATGGAAGCAACTTCTATGTCACACTATAAGGAGATGGTTAAGTAAAGGATAGCGCTTACATTTATCTACTGACTTGAAATGTTGTATATCATTTAATATGGTAATTAGAAGAGTCTGTAGCAGCATTAAAGGTTTTCTAAATGTTGTTAAGAGAAAAGATTGAGATACACTTTTTGATTTGTCACTCTTGTGTACTGTCGAGTCAGAACCGACCCATGGTTGACCCTCCAGTGGCTTTTCAGAGGCCTCAAGTTGCACGGGAGGAACCTGCCTATCTATCTCTTGTGGAACAGCTGGTGGATTCAAACTGTATACCTTTGGGTTGGCAGTAAAATTTCTTGCCACCAAGCCACCATAGCTCTTTCATTTACATATCCAGAAAAAAATAGCTTTCCTAACCAAACTTATTCGGTACTAATTCCATCTGTATGCTAAGGAAACCGTCTATATGAAGAAGACTGTGGCATCAGGATTGGAGGAAAATTCATTAACAACCTGTGATATGTAGGTGACACAACCTTGCTTGTAGAAAGTCAAGAGGACTTGAAATAATTGCCACAGAAGATCAAAGACTGCAGCTTTCAAACCTCAACATCAAGAAAAAAAAAACTTCACCACTGGACCAATAGGGCAACACCATGATAGATGGAGAAAAAAATTCAAACTGGCAACTGGGCAGCATCATTCTACATAAATCCCTATCAAGAGCCATGGTAACAGCATTCAAGACATCAAAAGGTAGGTTGCATTGGGAAATCTGCTGTCAAAGTCCTCTCCAAAGTGCTAGAGAACAAGGAGTCAGTTTAAAACCAAAGTGTACCTGATCCAAGCCATGGTCTTTCCATTGCTTCCTAAGCATCTGAAAGTTGGACAAGGAATAAAGATGACATAAGAATCAATGTCTTTGAATTATGGTGCTGGAGAAGAGTGCAGAATTGGATTGCCAAAAGATTAAGTAAGTCTATCTTGGAGGAGATACAACCCAGCTGCTCCTTAGAGACAAGGATGGTGAAATTTCATCTTATATACTCAGGCATGTTGTCAGGAGTGGAAAAGGACATCATGCTGAGGAAGGTGGTAGACCTGAGATAGAGAGGAAGACCCTCAACAAGACGGACAGACACAGTGACTGCAGCCGTGACTCAAGCATGATGGCAATGGGGAGGATGGTGCAGGGACAGGGCAAGGCTTAGATCTGTTGTTCATAGAAGGATAGTCAACTCCACGGCACCTGACAACAAGAAGCATGTGACCATTTCCTTGAAATATCTCTAAGCTTCATTCGTTTTGTTTCTTTAGAGAATGCAGACCAAGATACTCATTTCACTGATGCTCAAAGATCTGATGACTGTGTCTAGACAATGCATGGCTATTGCTGACAGAATTGTGGTGGAAACTCAAGTCTATTAAATGTTAAACCTGATGCTACCTGGTCTGTGCTGCTTTGGATTCTGAAAGGCAGAGGAAGTTGTCCAAGCTTCCCAGAATTCAGTTCTTTATTATCCTATCAAGCCATTAAGCACCAAGAACCTCCTGGGAAATTAGGGATAATTTTTTTTAAGCTGCTTCTTCAATAAAACAGAGCCCAGAGAAACAGAAAAGCTATTTTTCCTCACCAGTTAAAGCTTATTATGATGTTGGAAGGGGAAGTCCCCTGCAGGGCTAGTTCTAATCTACATATTTTCTTGGGGCATTTCTTCCTGAAATGAACTAACTTCTTGATGTTGTTCATATGGAAGCCTGGAGCACAGACACTGAGACCATCTGAGATTTCCTGTTGTTTGTCATCAAGGTGACTAGGACTCCTAGGTGAGCCATGCAAACTAAAGGAAGACTTGTTAATAGCATTATTATTCAAATATATGCACCAGCAACTAAAACAAAAAGGAAGAAATTGAGGATTTCTATCATCGCCTGCATTCTGAAATTGGCCAGACCTGCACTCAAGATATATGAATAATTACTGGTGACTGAAATGCAAAAGCTGGGCAAAGAGGGAAGAAATGTGGTCTGGTCTCGGTGATAGAAATTAACAGGCGGCTGAACATCAGATTTTGTATGTTCAATGGCTTATTCATCACAAATGCCTTTTTTGAAAACACAAAAGGCATCTTTACACATGGACCTCAACTGATGGACTGCACAGGAATCAGACTGACCACATCTGTGGGAAGAGTCACTGGAGAAGCTCAATAGCCACCATCAAAGCTAACCCAGTTGCTAACTGGGGAACTAATTACTGATGCGCAAATTCAAATTGAGGCTGAAGAAAATGAAAACAAGTCCACACAAACCAAAATACAACCTCGAGTCTATCCCACTTGAATTTAAAAATCATTTCCAGAATAGATTTGAACCAGATGAGTTATGGATGGCATCATCCATGAAGAGAAGACAGAGTACAGACAGAAGAGGAAGAAAAGACCAAAATGAATGTCAGAAGAGACTCTGAAGTTTATACTAGAATTTCTGTTTATTTTGGCTTAATCATTGCCTTAGTAAGCATCTAGCAAGCATTGATAAGCTTCTCCTCTGGTGGTAGCAGTGCTCAGAAGATGCTGGTGATGGACCCTCAAGAGCTCAGCAGCACCCACAGATGAGACTGGTCTCCTTGTTTTGCTTAAGAGAAATTTATCGAAAGAATTATCTTCTTCAAAACTTCCCACCCATGGTACTTAAGAGAAGAGCTTCCACTCACATTTCCTAATATAATAGCCATTAGTGGTAATTCAGTGGGTAGGCTTCAGCAAAGCTTCCAGACTCAGAGAAACCAGGAGGAAAGGCTGGTTGATCTTCCTAAAACTAGTCAGTGAAGACCCTATGGATCCCAACAGAATGTTGTCCCACAGAGCACTAGAAGAGAAGTCATCTGGGTTGTAAGGCACCACATTATGCTGCACAGTGGACTCCCGTGTACCGAGGATCAGGAAGACGGCAAAGGATCAGTCAACGTTGTGTTATGGTAGACACAGTCACCGCAGGCCAGAGATGATTTGACTCTAGCAACAACAACAACAAGAAGTCTTAGAAATCCGATGTTTTTATTCATATATGTCAATTTACAGTTGCCACATTTCAAGTGATCAGTAGCTGCACATAGCTCATGGTTACCATACTGGAAAGTGCAGTAGTAGAGGAAGAAGATTGTGATTTCTACCTCCAAGTCCCCAGTGCAAACCAGAAACTAACTGGTACATGGCGGTCATAGAGAGGGAACGAGTACATGCATGTGTGAATGAATGAATGAACAGGTGGAGAGGTGGGTGCAGTGTGACACCAGTTGGGCAGGTTGTGTCCATATTTCTAGTCCTTCTTTCCAACTTTGCAGAGCTGCTAGCCCAGGCAGCTGTCTCTTGGTGGCTTGCTTAATGCAGCCTGGGTGGCCCAGTAGTGTCTGTTCATAAACACAATTTTGAGACACCAGCAACGTGGCTGCCCAGACCTGGTCTCAGCATCTGGATTTTCCAGGCTCAAGACTCTGGATGGACTCAGTCCATCTCCACAGACTCAGGCTTCTCACCCAGACAACGGAAGGAAACCTGAATCATGCCATTCAAACAACCAGAAGCCAAGATTCTGAGCCAAGAGGCCATCTGGGCCTTTTCTGACACTTCAAAATATTTTTTTCATTTTCTATAAAAGTTGGATTTTTATTCATTCATTGTCATACATTTCTCCCCTCATCCCTTCCGCCCCCAGTTCACTTTCTTTTTTAAAAAATGAGTAATTCCATTTCCTTGCTACCCTTCCCTTTCCTCTACCCTCCTCCCAGTCCTCTTTGCACTGTACCCCTTATTTTGGACTGTTGTCTTACATATAATGCCCAATTGTATATTCCTCTGAAACAGTTCTCTCCTTTATCTGTTCCAATGTTTTTGTTCTTATGTACTGTCGAGTCGGATCCAGTTCTGACAGAATTGACCCTCCAGTGGGTTTTGAGAGGCAGAGTGGGTTTTTAATCGCACAGGAAATTAACCATCCTTCTCCCATGGAGCAGCTAGTGAATTTGAACCATGTGCCTTTGGGATTGCAATGCAGCTTTTTGCCCTAGGCCACCAGAGCTCTGTTATGTTCCAATACAGTGTTCATCATCTATCCACTCTTTTCCTATTCTCCTCCCAACCTCCCATATCAGTTCTGCTTCATCACAGTGGTGTTATGCAGTATTTGTCCTTTTGAGATGGAGATACTTCACTCAGCGTAATGTCCTTCAGGGTCACCCATGTTGTATAATGTGTTGAATAATGTTTTTCAGTGTTGAATAGTATTCCATTGTATTTGACACTTCTTATCCCTGGAAGGCTGCTTCAAGGCTATCTTAAGTGAATGGTGGCGGGAGGCAGTAGAAATCTCTCAGGGCTTGATGTCAGGAGAATCTAGTCTCAGTCCAAATTTTCTTTGAACAGGTAAAATCGTTCCAGCAAATCACCTGATTACCCTGCACTGCTGATTTCTTATGGGACTTGAACTAGACTTTACTACCCATCCAGTCCCTCAGACAACTGGGCTAAGGTCAGGTGCCGGGCCACTCATGCAGGGACAGGTGGAACAGATATGTTGTCTATCTCAAGTGAATCACAATTTAAAAACTGCTTCAAAGGCATGAACAGTGTGTCCATGATGGAGCACAAATGAAGACTAACATTCCTGAAGAGCTTCATTGGTAATGACAGAACAGGAATCTCAAAAGATGTTTACAACTTAATCTTGAGAAGCTAGTAATGTTTCTGTGTAAGAGACTTTGTGGATGCAGTGGAAGAGACTGTGTAGGTGGGGGCCCGATGCAATCGCTCTTGTGATTCTGGTGTTTATACGGGGAAGGCTGAAGTTTAGAGTCAGAGATGTGAGGAAGGACATAGCAGGTGCAGTGATGTGACCACAAGTCAAGGGATGTTGGGAGCCTGTACATTCAGGAGAAATTAACTGTTACTATTTCAAAGAAGGTGATATTGAGGTTCAGAGAGCTGGAGAGCTCATCAAGAACCTCACCTCTTAGAAAGAAGCAGAGCCAGCCTAGCCTGTAAAGCCACTTTTACACTAATCACAAGACTGTCTAGCTCACCTTTTTTTTGCCCAGTCCCCACAATCCTTCTGACCCATATCAGTACCACTTAGAAGCAGAAAGATCAGCAGAACATGACTGGTTTGGGAAAGATGAAATATTCATTGTCCTCAAGCCCCTCATGTCACAGAGCAGTACACTGAGGGCCATAAGGGGTCACTTCTCAGTTTGTTACAGAATTGGTAAGAAACCAGGTCTTCTGCCTCGGCCACCACTCAGTGGAGTCATCACTCTCAAACCACTTGTAGTGTTCAGATTTCTTGCAAGGGTTTCTGACAAGAGCACTGAGACACACTCAGGGGGAGACTCAGGATGACCCCTCAAAATCTCTTGGTTTGGACTGAAGAGCTCTTGCCTTTTAATTTTTCTTTTTCCAGCTGCCACTTCCTTCTGTTCATCTGAGGTGCATCTTTATGCAGAGTCTCTTCAGCCTTCTCTAGCCTAGGAGCTTCCATGGTCACCATGCATGTCCCTCCTCAATTGGGCCCTTAGTCCTTACCCTGATGTGGGTTCTGTGAGGCTCTGCACAGTCCTGAGACATTGATGGGTCTGGCTCTGATTGAGTCCAGATCTCAGGCCTATTGTCTTCAAAAGCTCTTTTTATAAAGGAAGATTTCTAGAATGTTGGTGTTAGCAGACACTCCTACAAACGCTTCTGTCCTTTCTTCTCTGTTCTCCAAAGGGCCTATGCCTGGGGGAGCCTGGCTCCATTACCTAGTATCATTATCATTTATTGTGTGACAGCACTGCTGGCGTTTTGTGAAATCCTATACGCATTCCTGAAAAGCCTTACCCTTGGCAAAAATCACTGCAACATGAATTTAGAAAAAAGAAACAGAGCTGGGGCAGATGATGCAAAACTTATGCATCCCTGCAGCCAAAGAGCACTGATGAAGCAGTAAAAATGTTAATGAAAATATTGCACAGTTCAATGAAACAGTATCGCACAGAGCACCTCAGTCACCCCAATCTCCTCAGCCTTGACCCTGAGGCTCAGGAAGGAGGGCACTCATTTCCAAACAGCCTGTTTCATCAACATTTTAAAAGTCAGGAGCAAAGGAAGCCTTCTTCACCAGTTCATTGCTTCAGTGAGGAAGAAATGTCTTTGCTTTTCAATCAATGGCACTTGCATCTTCATAGCTTAAAATTCTTCATATGCTGTAGCCCTTGAAGTCACCAACTAGCCACTGTCTGCAATGAGGAGGTCCCAGTGGGGCTAATAGTTAATGCTCACGACTGCTCCCCAAGGGGTTGGAGGCTGGTGGTCACTTCGAGGTGCCTCAGAAGAAACATCGAGGGTCTACAAGAAATCGACTACTGGAAACCCATGGAGCATGGTTCCACTCTAACACGCTTGGGGTCCCCACGACTTAGACCAGAAGGGTTAGGTTTTGGAAGAAGATTCTTTCAGTGTTGTTCTTAACTCACTGCCACTGAGTGAGAATCAGCTCAAAGCAGCACCTCCAGCAGATGTTCCCAGGCTGGAAGTCACCCAGGGGAAGACTGTCTACTTTCTTCCTGAGAGGCACTGGGGGGTCAGAACCACCCTCAGAACCACCCAGAGGTGCCGCCTTTGGGTTGCAAGACAACTCCCTATGGATTACACCAAGGTCCTCCTTTAGAGCTGAGACTTCCTCTTCAGATGGGAGTCGGCTGGTCCCTGATTACACCAGGCCACCCCTATGCAGGGAAGACCACGAGGATAGAGACGGACTCCCAGTGACTCTGCTACCACCCCTCACCACACCCGGCTTACCGCCTTACCAACTGCACCTGGCCGTCCTCAAGGACAGCAGACCCCACATGGAAACCCTTCGATGCTGAACTGGGTGGACTTGGTGCAAATCCAGACAACATAGGCACTGTGTGACCTTAGGCAGTTTAACCACCTCCTCTGGGGCTTTTAGAAAATTTTAGTTTTCATTCCTACAAAGTGCACGTAAAGGTGATACCCACACGCAGGCCCGCCACGAAGCCCGAGAACAACACTGCCAATAATTAGGCACAAGGACAAGTTTGGGAAAACAAAACAAGTCACTAACTGTTCACTTACTGCCTCTTTGGGACCAGAAGGGCTTTCCTTTTCTTCTAGAAACTTCTTTAAGGAGCCCTGGTGGTGCAGTGGCTAAGCACTTGGTTCAGATCCACTAGCCTGCCCGCAGGAGGGCTATACGCCAGTCTGCTTCCACACACACTACAGTTTTGAAAGGCCCATGGGGGAATGTGACTCGTTCCTTTGGGTCACTGTGAGTCTGGATCCACCTGATGACAGAGTGGTTCTTTTCCTTCCCCAGTTCTTTGGGATGAAAACCTGAGGAACTAGCTCCCTCTACTGGGTTTATGAAATATATCCATACCCACTTACCCACAAATAACAACAGCAACAAAACCAGTACATCTCAACACCAAGAAGACAAAAATCCTCACCACGGGGGACGATAGGCAATATCACAACAGGTGGAGAAAAGACTGAAACTGACAATGATTTCATCCTTCTTGGATACACTGTCAACACCCTTGGTATCAGCAGGCAGGAGATTAGAAGACATATTGGCCAAGTCTGCGGTCAGGGATTTCTTCAAAGTCCTGAAGAGCAATGATATCAGTTTAAGGACTAAGTTGCACCTGATTTAAACCAGGGTCTTTCTAATCACCTGCTAAGGGGAACTGGTGGCCTAGTGGAAAGAAGCTGTGCTGCATTCCCTAAAGGCACGCAGTTCAAATCTATCAGCTGCTCCACAGGAGGATGGACAACCTCCTCCTGGGTGATTAACTGTCTCTGAAAACCCACTGAAGGGTCAGCTATGGGTCACATGCAGCTCCATGGTACACAACATGAATGTGGGAGCTGGACAATGACTAAGGATGACAGAGAAAACCAGACGCCTTTAAGTTATGGAGTTGGAGAAGAGTACCAAATGGCCCATGGACTGCCAAAAAACCAAACATATGTCCTGGAAATGAGTTCTCCTTAGAGGCAAGGATGGTGAAGCTTCATTTCACATACTTTGAGCATGTTGTTAGGAGGAACTATTGCTTGGAAAGGACGATCAGTGGAAGTGAAAACCCTCAACAAGATGGATTGACAGTTACTGCAGCAGTGGGCTCAAGTATGTCAGAGATGATGCGGACGGCACTGGATAGGACAGGGTTCAGGTCTGCTGTTCACAGGGTCACTATGAGTTGTACTTGCCTCTATGGAATCTAAAACCAACAACAAATTCCTAGTTGATTCCAACACACAGCAACCTTACAGAACAGACAACAACTGGCCCATTGTGTTTCCAAAGCTGTAGTCTTTACAGAAGCAGAGTGCTAAATCTTCCTGCTGCTGAGTGGCTGAGGAGTTCAAACTTCTGCTCCATATATACTCTTGCCCATGGCCTTGACATTGTGAGGGTGGACCTGGCTATGGGATGCAATGATTACGTGGGTATGAATAAAGGACACAATAACCAAATGTGGAGAGTGGAAGGAATTAAGGATGACTCAGTTGGATGAAATGGCCATGACGTCATTAAAAAGCCATGCACGCCAGAATGAGAGGGGACAGTGAGAGATGTGCAACACTAAAATAATAATAAACAACAATCCATGTCAGTGGGATGTTTCATTGGTTTTCTTTAAAGAGAAACCTTTGTCTGTGAGCTACTAAGTGTTTCTTGAAGATTACACAGCTAGTAAGTTCAGGTGTTGGGGTCAAGGTCAGAAGACCTGAGTCCAAGTTCAAGCTTTCCAGCTCCTAGACCTTGTTTCCTGTACCAAGGGGAAGAGACTGAGTTCTAATCCAGCCATTGTGTTTGAGGTCCTGCTGGACATTCAGATGTGAACTAAACATCTGGGCCTGGGCTCAGGAGAAACAATGGGCTTGATGAAATTAACGTGGTTCAGCCCAAGTCAAATGAGTAAATACGGGACCACTTGGGCCATGGCTGTGGGCAAGCCCCTGAGTGCTCTAGTCCACAAGGAGAAGAGGGCCATGGCAACCTAGGAGACCAGTGGTTTCTTTTATTTCTATTGCCTTCCCCAAAATATAGACTGGAGGCTGGAACAGGGATCTGAGAGCCAGAAGAAGAGATCAAGGCACAAGAAGCCCAACCAATCAAAAAGAGAAGCTCAAGACTGAAAGACGATCATTGATCTTGGGGCTTGAATGTCTTGACAGGTTAGAGAGACCAGAGTCCGTGAAATGGAGTGGCCACGAGCTGTATCACCATGGACCAAGGGGAACGATCATTCGCAGATCTTCTGAAACTCCTGCCCACTATTTGTTTGTCTGTCTCCTGACACACAACCACAAAGATTCTTCCTCCGTGAGCCTCTTCGTTTCTGGTAATTGCCCCAGCTGTTTTCCTCAAGACTAGAGACAGACCACAGCACAGGGTCTGCAGCCTCCTCATTAAGACTCTCAAGATGATTTCCTTAAGATCATTTCACTCAGGGTGGCTAGACTCATCAGTGCAGAGCTCCTGATTTGTTAATTTGGCCCCAGTGAATGTCAAACCATCAGAGCTGATCTGGTCTCCCTGGATGTTGCTTCCCACAAAAATCTACTGGCATTCAAGACTGTTGTTTTTTTTTGCATTTTACATTGTTATAAAAAAATGTAACCAACACAATGTTTCCCATGTGCATAATTCAGTGATATACATGACAATGCAGTTTAGTGATAGCAGTTACATCACTCTTGTGCTACCGTTAACAATGATTGTTGCCAAAATTTCCATCACCATAATGATAATTCAACCCTTCCTGTGAGGAAAATGTCATTAGTCTACGCCACGTAAGCAGAGTAACAATCGATACAGTCAGAATCATTTCTTTATGCTATAGAACTAGGTGAGGTGCAATTTCTGCAAGTCTTGGTCAAGAGGCTGAGGAGTGCTGCAGTCCTGGTTATTCTGTGGGCGGTCTCCCTTCGGCCACCCTCGGCCTTTCTGTCCTCCTGTGGACTACGTGCTGGGCTCCATTGCCCCGTGGCTTCCACTTGGTCTGATGAATGAGAGGTCCCTGTAAAAGATCAGATGGCAGGAGGAAGGGAGCCAGGGAATTTCTCCTTATCCTTGTCCTGACACAGTTCTCTCACAACAGTCTCCCTTCACAGCTGTGGCTCCTGCAAGACCTAAACTCCCTCTGGGCTCTAGCCCTGCCTTTTCTTCTCTTCAAAATCACAAAATGTTTCACTCCTAAAATAATCTTATGGATTAACTATCATAAAATCTTTGAGACATATTTAAAAAAGACAAAATCCTGACAACTAGATTCACAAGCAACATCATGATAAACCAAGAAAAGATTGGTGTGGCCAATGATGAGGTAATTTCACTTGGATCTATAATCAACATCAACAGAAACAGCCGTCAAGAAATCCAATGCAATGCACTGGAAAAACCTACTACAAAAGATTTCTTTTCAAAGCAAAGAGGCCACTCTAAAACTTAATCTAAGTCATGGTATTTTTACTCATCTTTCATGTATGTGAAAGCTGGATAATTAATAAGTAAGGCTGACAATAAGTGATTCATTGCATAGTATTTTTTTTAAAAAAACTCTTGAATATTCAAAGGATTTCCAAAAGAACAAACAAATATGTCTTGGAGGGAGGATGTTCAGGGTGCTCCTGAGAACTGAGGAAGGGGAGACTTCATGTCACATATTTGGCCATGTTATTGGTTCTGGAAGATGGACACCACGCTTGGTAAAACAGAAGGTCGGAGAAAAGGAGAAGCAGCTCAGTAAGCTGGACTTCCACAGCGGTTGCAGCAGTGAACTCAGACAGCGACAGCTGCGGGAAGATGCAGCTCTCATGAGTGTGAACCAAACTGACAGCACCTAACAACAACAATATTGAATTTCTTCTTGAATACTATGAAAAGCACCAAGTCATTAGGGTACAAATGAGACCACTTAATAACCAAAGCACTTGGCTTGTGCTCTGAATAATAATAAGCACAGCCACCTAAAATAGGAAAAAAATTAACGACGGATTACTCCACGGATCGCTGTGCCTATTAGATGATAAATTAAAAGCTTTGAAGAAGAAGAAATGAATAATACTATAATTACGAAGCAGATCTACCAAAGTTGTTTGTGGAATATTACTCTTATTAATAGTGTCCATCTTTGGGAGGGATCAATGACTGCTTATCCTCTCACAAAGAAGTATAAAAATAAAGCATTCATTTTGAATAGCCTTGGCCAGAAGAATGAACAAATCTGTTTTAGAAGAAATACAGCCCGAATGCTGTTTAGAAAACAAGAATAGCAAGACTTGATGGCATGTACCTTTGAACATGTTACCAGGAGGGATCAGTCCTGTTTGATAAAGTGGAGTGTCAGTGGACCCTCAACAAGACTGACTGACACAGAGGCTGAATGATGGGGTCGTACGTGGCAGGGACTGCGGGACAGCACAGGACAGGACAGTCCACAGGATTGTTATGAGTTAGAACCAGGTTAACAACACCTACCCTAACAACAAAGCAAGGGAGCCCCAATATTCTGATCTAGATGGACAAGTGATTGAAAAATTGTCAAGGACAATGCAGTGACCTGGTGGGAAGGAAGAGGAGAGAGTGAGACAGCTGCCTCCATCTCAGACCAGCCACTATATGGACTCATTACAAAAATGTGAGGCTACAAGCAGTCGCAGGAGAGGTGGCCAGGGTGGAAAACGTAAGGAGCAGACTAAGGGTCTTAACAAATGCAAAGTCAACCGGTGAGGGTGAAGGTCTCCTTAAATTTTCCACCCGCCTTCTCTTGCTTCATTCCATTCCTGATCCAGCAAAAACGGCTGCTACTTGTTTACTTTATTATTTTTGTGTGAGTGTACCGTCAAATCAGATCTGACTGGTACAGGAGGAGATTGTCCCTCCTTCCCCGGCAGAGCATCTGGTGGATTCGAACCGTGTGCCTCTGGGATTGTAGTTGCAACTCCTTGCCACTAGGCCACCAGAGCTCCCCAACGGCTGCTACTTGTAAAGGACAGGAAGCCCTAATGCAGCTAGCACATGAAACACACTTGCCTGGTCACAGAATAGCCAATAGAGATGCTCCAATAGGACTTGTCAAGGTGGCCATTGGTAGGAACACTAGCTTAGAAGAAGTAAGGGAACATTCTAAGTGTCAGGAATCAGGTAACACAAACACAAGACACTATCGCCTGGTTGGAGTAACTAGTCAAAAGTAGCTGGGTGGAATGGACTATTAAATGCATGCCATGGTCAAGCTGTGTTTGTCAGATGCCGTGGAGTCAACTCCAACTCATAGTGACCCTCGGTATAAAAGACTGACCTTGCCTGATCCTGCAGTCTCCTCGTAATCTGTTGTTTTGAAGCCCACTGTTCAGAGTCCTGTGTCAATCCACCTCATTGAAGGTCTTCCTCTACTTCTCTAACCCTTTACTTTTCCAAGCATGGCGCCCTTCCCAAAGGACAGGCCACTCCTGCTAACATACCATAAGGGTTCCACATAAATTCAACACTGAACCAAAAGCCAGTCTTCTGCAGACATTTCCCTAATCCGAAAGTAAGTTTCATTTACTTGAAGAATGACATTGAGTCACTAGTTCAAAGAACACTTCCCTTGAACAGCATCGTACAAACACATTTTAGAGGGAATAGTAACAAGAGGAACTGAAGACTCAGTCCCTAGAGAAACCTCAAGACAACAGTGAAGACAAAGCCAATACTACTAGCAAAAAAAATTGTAGTCTCGGATACTTCCAGCTACAGCAAATATTAATAGTAAGGTGTAACTCAACTCAATGCCACTGAGTCAGAATGGACTGTGAGGGCCATCCATTGTGTTTCCAAGGCTGTGAGTCACACACAGAGAATCAAGTATAAATTGGGAATAAAAGAGCGGTCCTGTTTGTGTCAGAGGTATTTGCAAGCAGCATGCACCAGAAGAAAGTTTGTTTTTTTGGCCATTTTTACTGAAGAAAGTTTTCTACCAGGTTGTCCTGCCAGCAAGGGAGAAAGATGGGTCTGACCCCAAGATTGTAATGGTATGAAAGTCAGCACTTGCCCATAAATTGTATTAGGAGGAGGAGAGATTCCAAAGCAGAAAGAGCAGATTCTAAAATTGAGATCAGTGTGAGAAAGGCAGAGGTGGTTGGTGCACGGAGTGGTGGAGAACACTTTTTATCATCCTTGGAGCCGTGTGATGGTGCTCACCTGTGCTGTCACTGAGGTAAACCGTCACGAGCATTACTCACCACATTACCTCAACCCCACGAGCTAAGTGGGAGTTTGTCAGCCTGTCAATCAGGTGCACATAAAAATACTCTCCTTTTCTTCGGGAGTCCCTGTTGTGTGTGGAGGAGTGGAGATGCATCTGAGGTCTGACAAGGTCAAATGACTCGTCCAAGGTTAAACAGTGGAATATGGAGAAGCCAGACTTCAAATACAGCTCTGTATAACTCCAGAGACAGAGGCACTGCTACCAGGTGTGGGACAGAGAGGGGAGTGAGGGGGTGGTAACAGGAGAGCAAAGGAATGGAAGGGAGCAGGAAAGCTGTAGGACACCATAGTTGCCAACATTGTTTTTGTTGTGTGTTGTCAAGTTGGAACTGACTCAGCTGATCCTCCAGCAGGTTTTCAGAGGCAGTAAACCCCACAAGAGGAGACTGCCCATCCTTCAACCAAGGACCAGCTGGTTAATTTGAACCATGTGCCTTTGCTATAGCTGCACAGCTCCTTACCACTAGGCCACCAGGGCTCCTTAAATCATTCTTCTCTTTATACTTTTACAAGCATCCTGCTTGTCTTTGGGTCACAGCATTTATCCCATCTTTTTTCTCTTTTCAAAGTATACGTCATTGTGATTTTGGATTGTGAATTTATCACACCATACAAATTGCTTTACATATTATTTTGTCTTAAAGGAAGTGCAGTCAGCCTGCTCCTTAGAGGATGTGACACTTTTTCTCAGATGTTTTTGGCACGTTGTGAAGAGGTACCTGTTCTCAGAAAAAAAGATACCATGCTGGGCAAGTCAAAGGGTCAGTGAAAGAGAGGAAGGCTATCAATGAGATGGACTGGCACAGTGACTGCTTCCGAGGACTTAAGCACAGCAGAGGTCATGAAGACGGCACAGAGTTCAGATCTGTTGTAGTTAGGGTTGCTCTGAGTCCTAGCTGACACCTAAGAACAACATCATTTGTGTTATGATTTTGGTTCCAGTATGTCCACGTTCTCGTCATTTCCACTGTGTTTGTTCTTTTCATTCATCTAGCACCCTGGCCATCTTTACCTTCTCATCTTTGGTTGACAGTAAGTACTGGCCACGAGTTTTCATTTACACGGTTTTGAGAAGCACCATGTACAGGTGGTGTTATTTATTGTATGAGTCCCTTCGACTTTTGGCTGATAGATGGCGTAGCCATTGACTCAGAAATTCCACTAGTCTCAAGAATTATTTTGGCCTTTTTATTTTTAGGATTTGAGTTTTGCTCTATTCCCCCCCCCCAGTCTCTTTCCCCACTCCCCAATCTGTTGTTTCCTTAGTCAGACAAGCTGGTAGTGGTAGATGGGCACTATCTAGTTCTTCTGGTTTCAACATATGTGAGGCCAGGGCTCATGCAAACTATCAATCCTACAAACTAGTTGCTTCTTTCAGTCTCTGGTTTCTGTCCTTCTCAAGAACTTAATTTTAAGCTGACCCAACTTGTTTCTGATCCTGCAGCCCCATGAAGATTTTACTTCTGCCATCAGTTCCTGATATATAGTTTACATCCATAAATATCTTTTTCCTTATTTATATGTGATTGGAAGCAGGAGGGACATCCACTTCCTGAAAAGCATGCCTCTGGAGACTCTATGAACTTTGAGAAATGATAATTATGAAAGTGCTTCAGGGTTTTTGTTCATAGGGTCGCTATGAGTCGTGCTCGACTTGACAGCAATCAACAACAACTTCTGCATAGAGATCGATGGTTGACTATTACATGACCAGGTACCTTCTATTATGTCTTGAAGGATTTCTCAGCCTGACACCAGTCACGTTCTGGACTAGATCACTCTTCCTTATGGGAGGCTGTCCTTATGGATAAGTCTGACACTTCTCTGCTAGATTCTAGTGACACAATCCAACTGTGACAACCAAAAATCTCTGGACATTGTCAGATGCCCTTTGGGGGAGAAATCATCCTGTCAGCTGAGAATACAGTGTCATGAGGACATACTCTCATCTCCATTCCCCCTGTGGTCTGTGCGCTCCTCAACAGAACATACTTTTTCTCACCCCCTATGCCCCGTGGACATGGTCTTGCTCAGGAAGATTGGTTCTACTAAGTCCCCAGGAGTGAGAAAAGTGTCTGGTATACAGCAAGCACTCAGTAAAGGAAGTACACTAATGGTCCCTGTCCTCCAAATGCCCACTGGCTAGGGTGTTTTTCATTAAAGTGTAGGCTGAGGACTGCCTGCATGTGAGCCACATGGCATTACTTTTACAAAGTACAACACACTGGCCTCCCGTAAAAACCAGTTGCTGTGACTCCAGCTCCTGGCACAGCTGAACTGGGCTCCACAGAGCTTTTTTTTTTTTTAATAATTTTATTATTTTTTGTGTATGTGCTGTCAAATCGAATCTGACTGGCACTGAAGGAGATTGCCCCTCCTTCTCGAGCACAGCATCTGGTGGATTTGAACCGCATACCTCTGGGATTGCAGTGCGGCTTCTTGCCACTAGGCTACCAGAGCTCCCTCCCATGGAGCTTTTAACAGTTGATTTTTCAGAGGTATTATCACCAGACCTTTCTGAGATGCCTTTGGGTGGATGCAAACCTTCAACCGACCTTTCAGTTTACAGTCACGTATATTAACTGTTTGCCCCACCAGGCACTCCAAGCTGGCCTGACCCTAGACCTACAGGTGGAGCCTTGGTGGAGGCATTCCACCGTGGCTGATGCTGAGTTTCAGAAGCCCTGAATTAAGACGGTGCCTCATCATTTAATACATTGCCTGTGCCCTCTGAGTCACGCTCCGTGACTTCTGACTCGTGGCTCGGAGCAGGACAGGCAAGGTCCTTGCTGCTGCCTGGCTGACAAAGAGCCCTGGGTGGGCGAGTGGGTGGAGGAGGTGGGCGGTGAGCAGGTGTTCCACTTTTAAATAACCAATAGTGTTTAGTTCTCCACCTAATGCTGGCGTGGGCTTAAATACTACTGTACATTGGAAAACAGCAGAAAGTCACAGCTACAAGCCTCTCCTGCCCCAGGTAACCGGGAAGGGCCAACTCGGCTTTGACGGTGCACAGGCATCAACGGGCTCGACTTTAGTTCAGTACATTAAGAAACCCACAGGACGTTGTTTGTTAATTAAACCCACTCAGTATCTCCACAAGACTCTCCTCAGAGGACCCGGCTGCTGAATTTCATCTCCTTATGGTCCAGGACTGAGTTCTGTGTGGTGGCGACATATGTGTGTGCGTGCCTTAGAATCAGCGGGTGACTTGGGCAGCCTGCCATCCACGGCATAACGAGGCAGATATTACTGTCATGTGAGCAGGAAAGTCAATCCCAGAGCTCTGTGTGTGTGTGTGTGGAGGGGGGGGGTGCTTTGTTTCAAGCAAGGAAATGGCAGCGTCAAGTATGAATCAATGGCTAGTCAATGAAATCTTTCCCTCATGGCCACTGAGTTGCAGTCAAGTCGTTTCAGAAGTGGGTTTTCAGGGAGCTGTGAGTTGCACAGGAGGAGACTGTCCATGCAGCTGCTGGCGGATTTGAACTTCCAGAGAGGTGCTGCTTAGAGGTTGGTAATGCAATCTCTACAGGCCACCCCACCAGAGCTCCCTATCCTTAAACTGCTGTTCTTAATAGGTGTTATTGAGGACAACTCACAGCAACCCCATAGACAACAGGCCTGAACGCTGTCCTCTCCTGTGCCACCTCATCATCTCACACACTGGAGCCCATTGCTGCAGTAAGGCAATGCAATTCAGTATTCTGTCACATGTAAGAAACAAATCTAGAAATAGAACTGTATTTGGCTATGACATTAAAACCCAAAAATAAAACAAACAAACAAGAAAAAGCAGGCCCCTTGTTGCTCGTCAAATTCTAACTCCCAGCAATCCTGCAGGGCAGAGTAATACAACCCCGTACAGCTCCCATGGCTGAATCTGGATGGTACCGTGCTGGTACCCTTGGTAGCAGCAGTCAGGAGATCAGGAGGCACAGTGACTGGGAAAGCCTGCTGTCAGGAACCTCTCCAAATTACTGAGGAGCAGTACTGTCAGTTTGCGGACTAAAGTGCACTTGATTCAGGCCATGGTAGTTTCAAGTACTTAACTGCACATCTGAGAGCTGGACAATAAGTCAGGATGAGAGAAGAAGCACTGATGCCTTTGAGCTATGATGTTGGAGAAGAGCACGTAATATCCCATGGACAGCCAATGGAACAAACAGATAGGCCTTAGAGAAAGCACAACCGAAGTGCTCCTTGGAGGCAAAGATAGGGAAGTTTTGTTTCACATACTTTGGGTATGTTGCTAAGAGAGGTTATTGCTTGGGAAGAGACATCATGTTTGGAAAGGTGAAGGCTCAGCAAAAGAGAAGAAGACCCCCAATAAGATGGATTGACATTGTGACCACAATGTTGGGCTCAAATCTGCCAGAGATGATGAGGGATGGCGCAAGATAGGACAGGGTTCAGATCTGTCATTCACTGAGTTGCCCTGAGTCTTACTCGACTTGACAGTCCCTAACAACAATCACTGCTATGGAAGCACCCAGCCACATTTTTCTTCCATGGACATTTTCCCTACATGGACCACTCTCCTCACTTTCAGCTGATCACCTCCCTGAGGTTCTGTATTCACTCAGCCCTACCACCAAGGACACTGTAGCTTTGCCTTTTTTGCCATTTAAAAGTAAAACAAAAAGTTATGCCTTTTAACTCCATTTGAGTTGAAAGTTCTCCTTCCATTTTACCCTCCTGTTCTTTACAAGTTCTGCTGAACAGCCAAGGTCACGGGGTCTGTGGAGCTTGCAAGGATGTGGGCTGTGTGGTTGTGGACACTGGAGTCCAGCAAGACTCCTGCCCTCTGTATTTCCTTAGAGAAACATGGTTCAGTTCCTTGGGCAAGAACATAGGTGCTACTGAGGCTCCAGGAGGCAGACAGTGAGATGATGGCTGTTTGTTCGTCTTCACACAACTCGCTCAATGCTTATTATTAAGTGTTGACTCAAGTACGACTCACAATGACTCTATGAACAGATGTGAACCACGCAGTGTCCTGCACCATCCTCACCATCTCCACCATGCCAGAGCCCACCACTGCAGTCACCAAGTCAGTCCATCTCCTTGAAGGTCTCCCTTTCTCTTCCCAACCCTCTACTTTACCCAGCAAGGACTAACCCCTTTTCACAACGTGCCCAAAATGTGTGAGATGAAGTTTCACTATCCTTGCCTTGCAGGAAGTTCCCTGGCAGCACGGCCTCCAAGACAGACTGGCTTGGGTTTTGGCCATCCAGGGAATAGTCAGCACTCTTCTCCAATACCCTAACTCAAAGGCATAAGTGATTAGCTCAATGACTGGGCCATTAATTTAATGGAGGTTCTACCAATAAGCCCAAAGCCATTACCATTGAGTTGATCCCAACTCGTTGCAACCTTCTGTTGTGTTTCTGAGGCTGTAAATCCTTCAAGGAAGAGACTAACCATCTTTCTCCTGAGAGCACCTGGTGGATTTAAACTGCCAACCTTTCAGGTAGAAACCCAACATGTAACCTAACATATCTCACCACCAGGGGGCTCCACTTGAGATCATAAAACTGTGAGAGTCTTAACACTCTGGCTTCATGCATTGGATACCATCACTTTTTAAGGAGATACTTCCCTTCATCCATTACTTGATTACCAGACATCAATAGTTCAGAAATAGAAAGCAAAATAAATAATTGATTCTGCAAAGTAAATAATTCATCGTTTCCTTCTAATTTATCATCCGCAACAGCCTTTGAAAAGAACCAAAATTAAAGAAATCAGATAAAGCCTTACGGGTAAGAGATTCACTAAATAAATAATCTTTATTGCATAATCCGTAAGAGGAAAAAAAAATGTGAGCAAAAAGTCTACCAGGAGCAGAAGGGCTTTGGGAATGACAGGGTTCCATGTGCTGTGTCATTAAGTCAACTACGGATCACAGTGACCCAGTGAACAGATCTGAACCCTGTCCTATCCTGCACCGTCCTCACCGTCCGTCATGGGTGAGGCCATCGCTGCAGTCACTATGTCAATCAGCTTGTTGAGGGTCTGCCTTTCTTTTGCTGACCTTCCCAATCAGATCAACTTATCTCCTGCTCTCGACAGTATGAGAAGTCGTGTTAAGTGATCAGAACAAGGGATGGAGCCTTAGCCCATGTGTGAGACTTCTCATGAGATCATAAGTGTGATGACGCTTTAAAACAAGCGTTAATAAAAATAGTAGGTTGTATTAAAGAATTAATGCACTTGGCTGCTCAACAAAAGCCGGGAAGTTTGTGTCCACTCATCGGTGCCTAGGAAGAAAGGCCTGGCTGTAAACTTCTGAAAGATCAGCCAGTGTTCCCTGACACACATGGGGTCGTCGTAAGTTGGACTCAACAGCCATGGGTTGATCAGGGAACAACCCTGTTCTATCTGACAGGAGAGCTGGAGCACATTTCTATTCTCTCTGTGCTATTTTATCTGTGTGTCCACGGCATCTGCTCTGAGCTTGTGCTCATATTACAATCACGGGAATCATTACACTTGAAACTAAGAACCAGTTTCACTTAGATGGCAATGGCAATGGCAATGAAGCGAGGTTACAGGGCAAGGGCTGAATGACACGAAAGAGGTGTGGAATTATCTGGAGTCATTCCTAGGGAGGTGAGTAAAAAACTCTCAAGTAAAACCATTCACCAGGTACTCGGAAGCCCCCCATACACACACACAAAGAACGAGCACTGGCTAACCAGTCAGGAGCCTTGCATGCCCTGTCTCTTTGCTCAAATGTCCCATCAGGATCTCAGTAACAGGCCTGTGACAAAGCTTCCTCTCTCCCAGTGCCTCCTCTCCCTTTCTTGAGAAAAGGCAATCCTTAATCTTTCTAGACCCCAGGAATCTGAGCTTGACTTTTATTTACAGCAAGCCTTTTCCATTTCAGGCAACAAATCATGGAGGTCTGTGTCTGAGGCTTTGTGCGTCTGCAGCCTCCTGCCTCTGTCACTGTTTCATGCATGCCCGCTTCCTCTCCCTCATCTCTTCTAGCCTCATAGTTGCTCCCAGGGCCTGTGGTTTCCCCCATCTCTGACCTGCCCAGTTCTGCTGCCAGACTCACAACTACTAATAGATACAGTCTTATTCCTTCCTATCCCAAAGGTATGGGGTTGTGCTATAAATCCAGCAAATGATGACAATAATAACACTAGCAGTGATGTTAATGGCAAAGCTGACTGCTCAGAACATGTGTCAGAAGTCCAGCATTTTCCATGGACTAGTCCACTTACTCCTCATAGTACCCTCGAACGAGTATGTCCTAATTATTCTTGTTTTACTTATGTAGTAATATGGAAGTGAACTAAACGGCCCAAGGTCACACACATACTATGAGCTGGGATTTCAACCTAGTCATCTATGAAATGTTTACAGATGAAATAACATTATGCCCAGCATTTGCTTTAAAGTAGCCCCAAAGGTAGCAAAGGGAGTAACAAAAGACAAGATACCCCACTTCCAAATAATTTTTGAAGCCTTGTGGTAAGAAGCTGCACTGCAATCCCAAAAGTATGTGGTGTGAATACACCAATCTCCTCCTGTGTGATTAACTACCTCTAAAAACCCACTGGAGGGTCAGTTCAACTCCAGAGTACTAAAATACAACCAGGTTACAAGTACTTGAGGAGGTGTTACAGTGGGTTAAATGCTTGGCTGCTAACCAAACAGTTGGCAGTTCGAATACACAAACCATTCCACTGAAGACTGGCAAGCTGCTCCCATGAAGCTTACCAACAACCACCCAGCCCATCAGTGCTCTGCCATTATTTCCAACTCACTGCAGCCCTTTCTCCGGTTTGAAGGCTTTCATCTTTAGGGGAGGAGACCACCGATGGGTCTCTCATGGATTGGCTAGTGGATTTGAACAGCTGACCTTTCAATTAGCAGCTTGGTATGTTGCAGTGCTGTTGTTATGTACCTAGTGCTGGAAACGACTCATAGCTGACACTCCGGTGGGTTTTCAGTGACAGTAAATCACGTGGGATGAGGTTGTCCATCCTTCTTTTGAAGAACAAATCATGAATTTGCACCACCTGCCTGAGAGGTGGCAGCACTACTCCTTACCCCTAAGCCCCCAGAGTTCCCTGGTATGTCACATACTATGCAGAATTCTAACCATAAGCAAAAGTAGATGAAACAGATTACTGACCGCCCCTGCTGTTGAACTGATTCGGCCTCCTACCGACCCTGTAAGGCAGATCAGGACTGATCCACAATCCACACAGTGGGCTGAAAACCTTAATGGGTGCAGACCACCACATCTTTCTTCTGCAGAATCCCTACAGGGTTCACACTGTTGACTCTTTAGCAGATCAATACTTAGAGGCAGGCTAACTTTAGGAAAGAATGAAGCGATGTGGTAGCCCAGAAGAGGAAATGACTCCGTTTAGAGAAAGATGGCACCTGCACTGTGTTTTTAAGGGTAGAGACCTTTAGAGGAAAAAGAAATGCGTACAGTGAGGCAAACATGGAGTCCTGGAAGGGCAGGGATGGGCCATCCAGGGAAGGCAGAGCTAGTGAGCGGGCGCTGTGTGCCCTGGAGGCTGAGATTGCAGTGGAGCTTCCAGATTAAGATAAATTAGGGCGAAATCCTGGCAATCTGCTTCCTAAAATGAGTCAAGGGAAACGTGTGGAGCACGGAACCCCGGTACAGTGCTGTCAGGAATGCGTGACTGCTGCGTAAGGACTAGGTGGTTGGTAACATGCAGGGCCACTTTACCAAAAATTGAAAATTAGGGGACAGTAGGTCATAGTGGTTATAACAGTGACCTCAGACTCGGTAGGTGGGGAGCTCCACCTCTGATCATGGTGGCCTGTATGTGGTTATGAGTGACTTTCTTACTACCAAATTCTGCTGTGATGTCAGAAGCATCATGAAGCTGGTGCTGGACTGGCCACCTCTGGTTCGGTCATGCATGAGGTCACCAGAGCTGACCTGACATTGTCCAACAATGCAAACGTGAGCTGGAGTGGGCTTCCCTTAGGGACAATCTCAAATACGTCTCAGGAACAGAACCCTGACAGCTGTACTGACAAGACAGGACACTGGATGAAGGGACAACGGGAGAAGCCAGCATCGGGGTGGGGGTGGGGGCTGTTGATTTGAGGATGGGGTATTAAGGCACGGCTCTGAATCCTGCCTGGTCTTTCAAATCACTCCAGACTGCCTGGAAGCCAAACAATTCCCCAAATGGTGGAAAAATTCTCGGAAATAACTTATGATCTCTAAGATCTTCCATCAAGGAGAGATGAGGTCAGAGTGAATTTGATTTATCTGCATCCATTTTAATTAGCATCTAAAACAGATGGTTCTGCCAGCTCTGGAACCTTCCTTCTGTTCCCTCTGTCAGCGTTTGTGACTCTACAGCCTAATTTTTAATTATTTCTGCTCCTTTGCTGAGGGCGAGAGAGGAGACGGAGGGCTAACCTCTTCTTTCCTGCTTGCCTGTCAGCTCAGTCTTTTTCTCCTCTAAGCTCCATGGAATAGCTATTAGCAATGAGGTGGTGTTGTCATGGCAATACAATGAAAACCAGGCTGGGCACAGGGAAGAAGTCAGAGGATGAGGAGGCAACGCCTCTGGGCATCCTTCTATCCCTGTCCAGAAGTTAAATCAGGTGCAGAACTCATGACACTTCTGTTTGAAACTACAGTCCTCTGGGAGCAAGATGTACTGACCTCCAAGGGGACACCTTTGGACAAGACTCAGTGCCCCAGAGTTAGGGGGTTGGAGGTGGTCCCAAAAGGTCCCCATAACAAGCAGAGTCAGGCAGAATTTGGTAGTAACAAAGTCACTCATAACCACATCAGGCCGTCTAAGAAGTGTTTGAAACAGCTTTAAAAATATTTGGAAAAGATCTCAGAATGTTTTAAGGAGACAGAGTTCAAGAAATAATCCTCCATTTGTAATTTTAAAAGATAAAGTTCCTATCAGAAATGTTTGTCACAACCCTAACGGAGGGAGCTGTGGTGGCGCAGTCAGTAGCGTGCGGCATAGCTAACCAAAGGCTTCGCATGGCTGGCGGTTCGAATCCACAGAGGTGTAGCTGCTGCTCAGCAGATGGACGGTCTCCTCAGAGGTGTTTGACTCCATGGCCGTGAACCGGGGGTTACACCAGTAACAATCTCTCTCAAGAACTTACTGTCATTGAGTGGGAAGAGACTCAGAGCTCACCTTCTGGTGGTGACCTTCCAGCTTTCCCAAAGCTGTAAATGTCCTGGGAGGTAAATGCTCATTTTTCTCCCTCAGAGCTGGTGGATTTAAACTGTCAGAGAGGTGGTACTTGTGGGTGAGCACAGCAACTCCTTATGGACTATACTCAGAGCTTTATTTCTAACAATAAAAAAGAAAAAAAACCAATCTAACTACATAAGAGCAGTGGGATGGGTGAGTAGGTGTGAAATGGTCATTTGCTAAAGTATCACGGAGCCACAGGTGCTGACAAGAGATGCTTATGAAAGTCTAGAAGTGCAGATAAAAAGCAATGCCCAGAGTTTATGCATAGTGACCTTCATTTTGGAAAAGAAAAACAAAAATCTCAAGAAAAATATTGAATGGAAAAGCTAAGATATACCTAGAGCTCTTTGCAATGTGCTGGAGCTGTAAGCTGTTTTCTTTTTTTGAAGGGACATAAATTTCTTTTATTAGTTTGTTTTTGGAGTGAATTTCAGTCATTCATTCACAGTTTTTTCTTATAATATTGATTACAATGATTAATGTGATCAGTTTGTCACAATGTCTGACCTGTTGTTGTGTATTGCTTTTGAAAGGAACTTTCTTTTTCCCCCAAGCTCTGGTAGCCTAGTGAGTAAGGAGCTGTGCTGTCTTCCCAAGGACAGGTGGTTTGAATCCACAAGCTGCTCTACTGGAGAAAGATGACCTACCTCCTACTGGGTGATTTATAAGCTCTGAAAGCTAGAGCTATGAGTTGATTCCAACTAGAAAGCAATAGCTAATTGCGTAGTTGAAGTCTCTGTTTGGTGCAAAGGCTCAGCTGCTAACAAAAGAGTGCCTTGGAAGAAAGGGCTGGCAATCAACTTATGAAAGATGACAGTCGTCGGAAACCCTGTGTAGCACAGAACTGATGAGGAGACGGTGTGTGTCTAAATGAATGTTCTCTCATGGGCAATGGTTTTTTATTTAAATTCTTTTGGTGTATTCATTGAGCATATGTTACTTTTCTTACTGAAAGAAGAAAATAATCATTTTAAAAAAATAGATTCTAGCATCTGAATAAGCCATGTTGCTGGATGAACAAAGCGATGTTTTCACTCCCAAGAGACACCACCGGGTCCTTAAAAGAAACGCAGTTCAGGCACTGTGAGAACCTCAGAACTAACGGAGGCAGCATCTTTGCCCTGCTGGGCCTGACAGGCTGAAGTCAGTCAGCTTCCAGAAGGTTCTGTAATTGAACGCTCTGCATGGACCCCAAGTCAACACAGACAAACGGCGTGAGCCACACCGCAGCCAGGCCTGCGCACGACGCGGAGCCTATAATTAGCCTCATCATTCTTAATTACTCGGGATTCCGTGCAGGTTTTGGGGGCGTTCTCCCACGGATGGAGGAAGCATGAGAGGGTTCTGTTTACGGCAGCACGCGCACCGATGGGAGGGTGAGAAGCTGCCCCCGTGGAGGGCCATCTGCTTGGCTCCCTTCCCTTCGCCGCCACTCCTCGTCGGCAGAGCACCCTGGAGAAGAGAGGCAGCCACGTGTGGAAAGAACCGAAATAGATCTAGAATACTAATGGGGATGAGAAGAGCTAATATTTCAGCTGCAACGACAGTGAGCAAAGTGAGAATATAGACATTGTCTCAGTGAGGGACACCTACCTACCCTTTAATGTAAAATTGCCCAGACTTTGAAACAACTGCTCCAATCAAGAAGTACCACTATTAAATGATGGAAAAGCCTTTGAGCCTTAATATGCACCAAAATCTGTTGCTAATGAATGGATTCAGACTCGTATTGACTCCCCGGGACAGAGGAGACCTGCCCGTAGGTTCTGCCAAGGCTGTGAATATTTGCAAGAGAGTGTGAGATTCTTTTCTCTAGGAGCATCTATCTGGTGGGTTTGAAGTGCTGATCTGCTGGTTAGCAGGCAAGGGCTCTAGCCACTGAGACACCAGGGTTCACACACGAAACCAAATGAAACCTGTGGCCACTGAGTATCTTCCGACTCCTGGCGGCCCTCCATTGGGTTTCTGAGACCATACATCTTTATGGGAGCCTGCCCATCTTTTCAGAGTGGCTGGTGGATTTGAAATGCTGACCTTCCCATTCGCAGCCCAACACATTACACACCATGTCACCAGGGCTCGCTCTTGGACTAAAGGAAGGATAAATAGGAGCTGTATGCCTTCATTCCAGTCTACAGCTCTACTTAAAGATACAGTTAAGATGGGATCGTTTTGTACTCTGGGGATTGCTATTGTAGAAATAGTGATCATTAACAGTAGCACTTTTTGAGCACTTAAACCACAGTGATAACTGGCTTCACAGCTATAACCTCCTTTCATCTTTACAACTTTGAAAAAGTTCTTAGGTGCTACCAGGTTGACAGCACTCACAGCGACCTTGAACAACAGATGTGAACCTTGCCCTATCCTGTACCATCCTCGTGATCTGATACACCTACCATTGGTCTCTGTGTCAGTCCATCTCATTAAGGGTCATTCTCTCTTTCTCTACCCTTCGCCTTTCCAAGCATGACGGTTCTTTCCCAAGGAAAGGGTCCCTTCCGACAACAGGCTCAAAGTCTGTGAGACAAGTCTCACCATCCTTGCCTCCAAGGAGCACCCTGATTGCATCTCCTACACAACAGACATGTTTGTTCTTTCGACAGTCCAGGGGATATTCTGGTCTCCGGCACCACAACTCAAAGGCATGGGTTATTCTGTGGTCCTTTGTCATGTGAAAAAGGCAAGTGCATTATTTCTGTTGGATAGATGAGCAAACCAAGCACCACAGAACTTGAGCAAGTATGTTTGAGGTTGCACAGCTTCAAGAGTGGAAAGGGTAGGGTTCAAAGCCAGGAGGAAGGACTCTAGGGAGATGTTCTGCTTTGGCCCTTAGCAACCGATCACTCGGTGCTGACAGCAAGCCTGAGAAGTATGGAGCCTCATGGCAATTTCTAAAGATGAGGAAAACGAAGCTAATGGAGTAACTTTTCTAAAGACACACAGCTAGAAGGCAGCATAGAGGCGATCAAGCCCAGCTAGAGTGTTTCTGACTCCAGACCCTGCTTCCTTTTCCTCTCTCGGAGCACAATGACCCTGTCACCCTGGTGTGCAAAAGAGTGTCAGACAAGCATTCGGTGGAACGCAGGTACCCAGAGTACGTGGTGGAAAGGATGAGAGTATGATGGATAAATGCTGAGAGAAGACAGTTAGTTCAAGGAACAACCGCTCCCCAAACAAAACAACCAACCCCAAAACTATGCAAAAAAGGATAAAGAAGAAAATGGAGAAATCTCTTTAAGATTAGTGGAGTCTCTCCATTGGGCCCTAGTGTCCATCCAGGTCTCCTTACTACAGATGGGACAATGAGCGTGTCAATCCCCCAAGTGTCTGCTTTTGTTTTTTGAGAGACCAGTGTTGGCTCCCACAGGCTGCCTTGTGGAAAGCGTTTTTGGTTTTTTCCCACTGTCACATGGGAGGCAGGGAGCAGGAATGTGTCTCCCCAGGGCAGAGTTTCTCCACAGTGGTACTGTTGACATTTGGAGCAAAATAATTCTTTGCTGTCGAGAGCTGTGCCTCAGACAGACTACAGGCTGTGGAGCCGTACCCCTCACTCCTCCCCACTGGATACTAGTCTCTTTCCACCCCTACACTCGCCTGTGATGACAACTCAAAAAGCCACCAAACTCACACTCTCGGCTGTCCCGCCGTCAGTCCCGACTTCTAGCGACCCTATAAGGGAGAGTGGCATCACCTCATAAGCTTCTACGGCATCTTCACCGAGCAGCCCACCACACCTTTCTCCCATGCAGTGGTTCGAAACACCAGCTTTTTTGAAGTGGAACCTTTGAACCGTTGCCAAATCAGGTTCCCCAAGGCCAAGTCCACTGCCATCGAGTCAGCCCAAACCCCTGGGAATCCTACAGGACAGAGCAAAACTGACCCACAGGTTTTCCAAGGAGCCAAGGTAAGGAGTTGTTCTGTCAACCCCAAGGCAAGTGATTCAAATCTACCACCTGCTTCTCGGTAGAAAGACGGACATCTCCACAATCTCTGAAACCCCACTGGAACGTCAGCAGTGAGTGGGTCCCAAGTCAACAGCAATGAGAGCTTTTACATCTCTGTGGACAGATTCTGCCTTGGCTCAGGGCCTAACACAGCTGAATTTTCATTTGGTAAAACACTTTAATCACCAAGTCCCCAGGATAAAAGCACTGCCGGGGAGACAGAACCAATTTGTAGTCAATCCTCCAGTGGTTTCTCAGGAGGCTCTGAATCACATCGGAGGAGACTGCCCATCTTTCTCCCAGGGAGTGGAATTGAACCACCAGAGAGGTGCTGACGTGGGTCAGCAGTACAGCTCCCCAAGACTGTGCCACCACCTCAGCTCCTGTAAATGCCTCTGCTGCTGTTTCCAGCAGGAGAGAAAGCCTCTCCTTAGAGTTTCTAAGGCTGTAATATTTATCAAAGTAAACTGCTTCGCCTTCTCCTATAGAGCAGCTAGGGGATCCGAACTACCAACCTTTTGGTTAGCAGCCACGTGATTAACCCACCGCACCACTCTGCACCCTCATTCACTGGCACACTGGTGGCTGTATCTTTCTAGGACACTTTGAACTTGCGACTTCTGAGTATGTCCGTTCTCTTTATCCAGCCTTGTAGAACTTTTGTGGGAAAAAACCTTGAGATGCATTGAGGAACTTGTTTTATAATGACCTCAATTCTATTACTGTATCTTCCTGAAGATACAACTAGGACTGGGAAATTCGCTGTAATTGATCACTGGTGTATAAATTACACTGACAATCCTTTTTTCCAATAATGAGCTCGTTTGCGCTGACTCTGCTAAACATTTGAAATTTATAACGCCTTAGAAGCACATACATTTCTGAGTGTAACAGGCAAGTCTAACCCATGGCTGTTGAGTAGATTCCAGCTCACAGCAATGCTACAAGACTGAGTAGAACTAGCCCATAGGGTTTTCCAAGGCTGGGATCTTCTTGGAAGCAGATGGCCCCATCTGCCTCTCATGGAAATGCCAGCAGGCTCGAACCACTCACCTTTAAGTTAGCAGTTGAGCACTTTAACCATTGTGCTAACATGGCTCTTCATAAAATAATAGAATCCCTTTTTTAAAAGAAAATAAAAAATTAAAGAAACCTTTGTATTCCTTCAACTTACTACTATGCTCTTTTTGGTCTAAAAATCTCAAACTCTTGACCAGGAAGCAAAGCCCAAATGTGTTGCCCTGGAGTTGATGTGACTCGAGGTTCTCCCACCTCTCCCACCAGTTAACAGAACTGCCCCCCAGTTTTTCTTGACTGTAATTTTTATTGAAGCAAATTGCCAAGTCTTTGTTCCAATTGAGCCCTTGGGTGGATCTGAACCATTAACTTTTAGCAGTGGTCTAGGGAGACGCTGGTGGTCTAGTGGTAAGAAGCTGTGCTGTAATCCCAAAGATGCAATTTGAATCCGTCAGATGCTCTGAGGGAAGAGATTTACAGGTTTTGAAAACCTGGAGGAGGTTCAGCTACACGTCTGTTCAGAATTGACAGGACGCAACAACCACTTTTAGAGAAGTACCCCAAACACAAGTTACCTGATGTAGAGGAAAGCGTGGTCCTCTGAAATACTGCTGCTGTGTGGCCAGGGCCTGGATGGTATAGGTTTAACAACAGGGTTTGGGTGGGGGAGTGTGGATCACTGATTTGTAGCAGCTGCTGACTCCTGAGGTGTAACGACTCCTACTCCGATTTCAAGCTAGCTACGTAACATCACAGGTCTGGAAAGAAATGCCCACAGTTGTTTCTTAGAAGGTAACGCCTCCGTCACTGAGTGTTGCTCAAATCCCTCAGTGATGTCTGCCCTAGCTGTGGAATGCAGCGCCCCTGCCGACTGAGAGCTGAGTTGAAATCTTTTCTTAGAGAGACTTCTCCCAAGCAGTCATGTTTAGCTCTTAACCCTTCTTCACCTAACTCACTTTTATTCTCACTCACCATTACTCTGTAGGACTTAATGCTACTGCCTCATCAAGTCTTCCAGGCCTGGAGTCTTGATGGAAGCAGACTGCTACCTCTTTCCCCTTCAGATCAAACTGCCAGTTTTGGGGTTAGTGCTTCAACCACTGGGCTACTAGAGCTCCTCCTACAGATTTACATAAACCAACAACTCATTGTCATAGAAACTGACTCATCGCTGACCCTCCAAGAGATTGTTCAAATGCTGTAGGTCTCATGGGAAGGGACTGCTCATCTTTCTCTGTGGACCAGGCGGTGGATTTGAACTACCTGCTTTTGGGTTGGCAGTACAACTCCTTACCAGTATTCCACAGAGTAGATGTTTAAACCAAAATCAAAGTCTGAGTCCTTTAAAAAGCTGTTTGCTTCCTATTTACTAAAAAGAGTTGCAATTCTGTAGAACACTAAGGTTATTACCTGCATTGCCAATTTATTTCATTATCTGTAATAAGCAGTAATGACACTTTTTAATTGCATGTCATAAAAATCTCAATTATCATGTTAAAACGATATCAGATTAGATGAAGAGACATCCAAATGAAAAGAAATTTCACCCTTCCAGCAAAGCTTCTGCTATTGTTTTGAGAAAGCATACAGTCTGAGAATCATTTTGCTGGTTTCACTTCAAGGCCAGAGCGTGGCATTGGCGGGGGGGGGGGGGGGGG
>NW_006399822.1:8840475-8855562 GCF_000299155.1 Elephantulus edwardii
GTGCCTGCTGACAGGTTCTGTGGAGACTGGGGCCAGGTAACAAATGCCTTCTCTCTCTCTCTCTCTGTACTCTAAGCAGAATATGAGATCAGAGTCCCTTCTAGCAGTAAAAGGAGAGGCAGGTCTGTTCTGAATTAGATTATGTCCCCCCAATTTATAAACCAAAATCCTAACTCTATATGGTAACAGGACTGTTTAGAAATAGGGACTCTCTCATCAGGTTAGTGCAGTAATACCAGTGGGGGTAGATCCTAAACGTAGTCATTTCTAAGTTAGAAAAAGCCCAAAATTGACACAGGTAAACACATGAGGAGGGGGAGGACAGAGGCCACGGAGTACCAAGGGCCATCAAGGAGCGCCATAGAAATCAGTAAGTAGCAGAGAGGCTCAGAGAAGGAACTGTTATCCCTGAGACTCTGGTTTGCACTTTTAGTCTTGAAAATGAGAAGAAAGTCAATTCTCTTCCTTAAAGCTACCTCTTCGTGGCACTTTCCTAACAGCATACCATGTTGTGTGTATTGTGTACCATCAAGTCAGAACCGACTCATAGCTGACCCTCTGGCAGGTCTTCAGAGCCTTGAACTGTGTGGCTGAGACTGCAGTGCGAATCCACTGCCATCAGGACATTTCCAGTGCACAGTCATCCTCCACCAGGCTTCCCAGTTGGTAACAATGAATGGGAGGACACTTCACATCTTTCTCTCAAGGACCAACTCATGGCTTTGAACCACTGACCTTTTGGTTAGCAGCCTGACATGTTATACACAAAGACAACGTTCCTTAAGCTGCCATGATATTGTTGGCAAAGGACCAAATGCCAGTGGAAGGTCAGCTGTGAGTGGGTCCCAACTCGACAGCCGTGGACTGGGTTGAGCTGGCTCTTCTCTTCTTCCTAGGCCCTCAGCAAGATATTGCCCAGCCTCCTTACAGCCAGGTAGTGTCGCATGGCTAGTTTTGACCAACAAGATATGTTCAGTACCACTGAGTTAACTACATTTCTGGGCAACTCTATGAACAACAGATTGAAACACTACTATATGCTCCATTATCCCCATGATCTCTGCTCAAGCCCATGGAGACAAGGAAGATGAACATCCTTCCAGTGCTGGGAACCATGCACCATGGTCATGCTGCACATGCTGACTTCGAACACGCTTGAGCCCTAACACCCACCCTCTCATGCACCACACCTCAGCCCTGCTGGAGAAGAAAGACCTCTTGTCTTCCCTCCCTGCATTTCTGTGAATCCACAGAAGCAAACAGGAATGCAGGGGTGTGGGCAGAGCTGAGAGAATGGAGAGCCTGAAGGAGCTAGTCCAGCACCAAATTGAACAGTCACAGCTCAGGGATGTTTTCCTTGGTCAGAGCCAGCATTCTCTGCAGCAGACACTGTGTTTCTGCAGCGGGTCCCAAGGGGCGAAGGACCACCCTCCCCTTCATCCAGAGTGGACAGCTGCTGAGCTGGAGGGTGGCACCTGATGGCAGAGACACAGATGTATGTTTGTAAAGAGGTCCCACCACCTGCCTGTCAGTGTCACACTGTGGTAGCTTGTGTGTGATTGTGATGCTGGTATTTCAAACACCAGTAGGGTCATCCATGGTGGGCAGGCATCAGTGGCGCATCTAAGTTAAAAGAGACCAGGAAGAAAGGTCTGGCAATCTACAGCTAAACTCAGTCAGTACAATCCTTATGGGTAACAACAGGGCACGAGTAATAAAATGCTGATGTAAATGTGCCCATGATAATGAAGGTGGCATAGGACCTAGCGATGCTTCCTTCTGTTATACATGACGTCACGGTGAGTTGGAGTCCACCTAACAACAACTAACAATAACAAAAACATTAATCTCCCCAACAGTGTTCCACAGAACACTATGACATTTCACCAAGTTCTCTACCACTCGCTGCACCTGACCTTCCAGTGGGATTGCGAGGCTTTAAACCACAAAAGAGGCTGCCCAGGCTTCTCCCCAAGAGGTGGCTACTGGATTTGAACCACCAGAGAAACAAGGCCTTTGGGTGAGCAGCACAACTCTGTACCACCAGAGATTCCTGCTCCACCAAGTAAGTAGGAAAAAAGTGCTGTGCATTCGATTCACACTAGGTCCTGCAGGGAGAGAAAAACCCAAACCCTGCTTCGCTTTGTTTAATTTACTGAAAGGAACTCACCACCATCAGACTGACCCAGAGCCCTAGCGACCTTCCAGTGCGTTGCCAAGGCTATGACTCTTCGCGGGAGGAGACGGCTCATCTCTCGTGTGGAGATGCTGGTAGACGGAACCATCACGGACTCAAGGCCTTCTGGTTAGCATGCAGCGTGCTAGGGACTATGACCCCAGAGCACCTTCTGTGTAATAATCTCCCATCTCAAACCCACAAATCTGTAAACTGGACAGAAGCAAAGTGCCCGTCCCTCTTCTAGAGAGCCACTGAGGGATAAACCCCTGTGGAATGAGGTTGCTTAAATTTACTGTATTTTAGGCTTCTATGAGGCATTTCTTGTCTACTTCTTCCCACCTTGCAATAAAAAAAAAATAATTACCCTGTTAAACGCACAATTATGGATGACAGAATAAAAACCTAAGATTAAAGAACTAGGATGATTCTAGGTTTGGCAAAACATGCTGCCCAAAAGCCTCACAGTAAGAATACAATGTTTTCCCATTACAGCAGAGGCTTTCTTGTCAAAACCAACAAGCCAGAGGCCACACAGCTGCTTAGAGGTGGAATGTGAGAGTCTATTTCTACTATTATTATTTCAAACTTAAATGTATTTACACTAAACCTGCATGCCAAGACCTATATATTTATTTTAGCTATACGATTTTTATACTCTGCAGTTTGTCTAGTAATATAACTATACAGACTTTATAATTTCCTACTAAGTTCTCAGTGTACACTATTTCTGTATTTATATTAACTTTTTGGAAAGTTCTTCAGGAGGGTCAGCTATGGGTTGGCTCTAATTCTACAGGTACGCAACAACAGCTTTCTCATCCATGAAGTGGCTGAAAATACCCCGGCATGGGCCATCATATTAGGGCATCTTAGGGAGCTCTGGTGGCCTAGTGGCAAGAAGCTGTGCTGCAATCCCGGAGGCACGCAGTTCAAGGCCACCAACTACTCCAGGAGAGAAGGATGGGTAATCTCCCGTGTGATTAACTGCCTCTGAAAACCTGCAGGAGGGTCAGCTATGTGTCGGTTCTGACTCTACAGTACACAACACAACAATAATAAGGGCTCCTTTAAATGCCTGTCTTACACCATCTTGAGAGAATGAAATTAAAACACTACGGCACTTAACAACAAGAGTTAGAGTACCCGTGTTCCTTTCTGTAAGGTGTTCCAGCCACACCAAAGGGCCCTCATCTGAGTCTCCAAGTGCAGCCTTTTCTGTTCTTACAATGTCAGTGGTTTGATATATGTTGTCGATTTGGGAAAATGGCACTCTCTTCTTCTTAAATTTACTTTTATGTTTTAAATGCTCCCTGGAACACATCCATGATTTGCTAGAGCTGAGAACTGCTACTAAAGCTTTCTGTATGATGCATTAGATGTGGAAGGAAATTCAACATGTCTTGAACCTCCTTAGGGAATAATACAAATTTACATGAAAAGCCCATGCACGAAGCGCCCAAGTAACTTCTGCCTCTACTAATGTCGAAAACTTGTCTCTGGGTCCCTGACTCACAGAGCCTCTGAGTGTTCAAGCATCACTGAGCCAAGTGACTAATTACTGAAAGAAAAGGGAGGGGGCTGTTCTCTGGAGACTAAGAAGGATGCTGCATCCCATCCATCTAGAGAATGCGGAGCTCAAATACAGAGCGTCCGGGTACGGCAGCACCACGCAGCCCGGCGATGAGAAAGCATCTCAGACACGTCAAACACTCATTCCTCACAAAAGCATTTTTTACTTTCCAGACTCCTCCATCAATTTAGACATTTCACCAAATTGTTTTTCTGGCTGATTCTGGTGAGTCATAAGCAAGCAGTCACTTAGAAAGGGCTTGCTTGCCACTCTTGTTTCCTGATGACAGTTATTTCCTTAAAAATCTCCATGGTGGAAGAATTGAGGACAAAGGTTTTAAGGGGGGGGTGGCATCAAAGAGAGGGGTCCCCAAGGTGTCCCTTTCGGCTAACACATGTGTCTGACACAGATGTGGCACTATGACGTCTCAAGGCTTGATCTTTTGAAGGCTTGTTTTTGTTAGGTCCCAGTCAGCTCCAACTCACCAGAACTCTGGACAAGAGAGCAGAACCCTGCGCGCTCTGTGCCAGCCCCACAGTCTCCCTGTGCATAGGCCCACTGTTGCAGGCACTCTGCCAGCCCATCTCATTGCGGGTCTTCTTCTTTTTAGCTGATCCTCTCCTTTACTTTGCAAGCCTCATGACCTTGACCTTCTCCAGGCTGTCCCCTTCTGATAATATGCTCCAAGTATGTGGCAATCTCACTCCACCTTCTGAATCTTCCGCATCCAGGATGGGACAGTACCGACAGTGACAATGACAGCAGTGTGATACTGGTGGACACTTGATGGGTTTACTCTAAGTCAGTCTCAAGCGCCGTGGTATGTGCTCTGTAGACAGTCATCCCCTGGGTTATGAAGGCGCCGCATTCCTAAAAGAATCTTTCAGCTGAATTTGCAGATTAAGTCAGAAGCAGTGTGAGAAAATCAGTATGAGAAAAGGCTCAAAGCCTTTGCAGTGATCTGAAAGCCACACATGCCACCAAGTGAAGGTGATTTTAAGACTCTGCTACAAGCAGGGGTTTGGTCAATCATTTCAAAGTAAGGAGAAATGTAAATAATAGTAAACAGCAAACATGAGCTGTCTGAAAACCAGAGGTTACTAGGAGACCGACCATATTTAGTATTTCTCATTTGGAGGTCTCCATAGGAGAGGAGGAAGGTACTCCTGTCACCTGCTGGAGGGGAGCCCAGTGAGCAGATGCTGAGAGCTGGTCCAGGACCTCAAATAGGATGTGCTCCAGCCTCAGTGTCCCAAAATCCTCACAAGGAGACCAGAGTGGGCTCTGATTTGGTTTAAGTACTTGGAAAAGGGTTTCTCAGTGAGACCTGATGCAAAGGCCTTCCACTGGATGCAAGTGTACACTGGGACACCAAACTGCTCTCATTATCCAAGTACTGTGAGGGAGCGGCATTTTAAGGAGCCAAAGAACAGGAGGCATTTGAGGTAAAACATTTTATGTTTTCATGAAGAGAGTCAGACAATACATCAGATACAAATTATAAGAATTTTAAAGAACTATGAAATTTTTTAACAATGATGAATTTAAGAAAAGAATCAGAGGAGACAAGACTGACCCAAATGGCTATGGATTTAGGAGACCACAGGGGGACAGCTGGATTAGGGGAACAGAGAGGGACAGCAGCATTGGAGACATCAGGATTAGGGGATGACAGGGAGAGAGCAGGATTAGGGGAACACGGGGACAGAAGGATTAGGGAGCAGCAGGATTAAGGGACCACAGGGAGACATCAGGATTAGGAGAACAGAGGAAGACAGCAGGATTAGGGGAACAGAGGAAGAAAGCAGGATTAGGCGACCACAGGGGCCAGTAGGATTAGATGACCACAGGATACAGTAGGATTGGGGACCACAGGGGACATGAGGAACAGTGGCTGGTAATGAAAATGCCAGAGACAGATGTATAGATTTTGATCCTGGATCTACCTCTTTTGAGCTGTGTGACCTTGATCAAGTTTCTTAATCTCTCCCTGACTCAGTTTGTTCTTCTAGAAACTGGGTACAACAGAAGTAACTGCTATATGCCAACAGTGTGATGTGTAAGGAGTTCTTGATAAATGCTGTTATTATTCTTTCTAGCCAGCCAGGTTGTTGCTAGGTGCCATGGGACTCACAGCAACCCTGTATATCAGATTACAACTACCCAGAGAGTTTCCTAGGATATAATCACAAGAATAGATTGCCAGGTCTTTTGCACATGAAGCTCATGGGTGAGTAAGAAATGCTCGGTCAGCAGCCAAATGCTCAGCCAGTGTACCACCAAGGCTCCTTTATATAAATATGCAAACATACGAAAAAAGCTGTAAGCAATTGGCTTATTTCTGCCTTCAGAGGCAACCTGATAACATGACCAGGGGTGCCAGCACCCCCTTTTCTAAATTGCATGTGGTAGGAGAGGTATCAAAGGAGGGGGGAAGGCAAAAGGCCTTGCATAAGTCTCAGCCCTCCCCCCTTGGACTGGGAAGTTAACAGAAGTCACAGAAGGTGGGGAGGACTTGGGGAGCTGCAAAGCCAACTGTATTTCTCATTCTGAAATTCTTTCTTAAAAACCTGGCATTTCCATGCATGTCATCCACCGTGTCTCTGAGAATACTGTTCTTCCCCCCACCTCTTTCTTTCTTGTTGTATGATGGCATCACTGGCAGAAAAGGATCCAAAGAACATATGCCATTGATCATCAAAGGAACAAATAAAGCAGCTAGTCAATTTCATGGTCAAGGGCTTTCTAAGGAAGAAAGGGAAATGAAAGAAAGATGATACTTCTGGCTTCCTGTGTTGTTTTAAAGATTTCTCAAGAGGTGCCTTCTGTGACCCAGCAACAACTCCCCAGTCCCCAAGCAGCTTTGTTCTCTGCCCATTCCTTAGTATCTAAACTCTCCGTCACTCAACTCACCCGGAAAACGAAAATTGATTTAAGGGAGGGAAACTGTGAAAAATGGTCCTGGCTTAGTCACATCCCCTGCTGAGCTTATTTTAGATGGAAAATCTGAGAACACACTGGAAAAGGTCACCAAGGTTCTTTTGCCTGGATTAACTCTGGGTAGAGAAAAGCAGCTTTTATTGAATGAAGTGCTATATATACAGTTGTTGTTGTATACTGTCAGGTTGGACCCAACTCACAGCTGACCCTCCAGTGGGTTTTCAGAGCCAGTTAATCAAACAGGTGGAGATTGTCCTTCCTTCTCCCGGAAAGAAGCTGGCAGCTTTGAACCACATGCCTTTAGGTTACCAGTGCAACTCCTTACCACTAAACCACCAGAGTTCGCTATACCTGTAGTTGTTGTCATGTGCGGTACCCACCATACCCCAATAGCTCTTTCTGCTAAGCAGCATTTGCCCCAGTGGAAAGAGCCAGGTGCAATGTTTAAGTATTTGGCTGCTCAAGAAAACAACCAGTACCTACCGGTGGCTCTGTAAAACAAACTTGACATTCAGCTCCCATGTGGATTATAGCCTTGGGAAAACTAAGTATCCATCCTACTCTGCCATATAGGCTTACCAGGGTTTGGAAAAGCACCCACATTTTACAATACCCATCTGTCAGTGTGTGGTACCAGGGTGGCTGGTGTGCTGCTACAATACCACTGGGATGGCAAACACGGTCACCAGGTTTCAGTGGTACTTCCAGACTAAGGAGACCTGGTGATCCACTTCTGCAAATTAACCAATGAAAAGAGAACAGATCACAACAGAATATTGTCTAATAATCCGCAGCGCTGGACAATGAGCCTCCTGGGTGGAAGGCTCTGAGGACGGACACACAGTGGCTGCAACAGTGGACTTGAGCATATCTGTGGCTGTGAAGACAGCACATATCATTCTGCAGGATCTAAGATTGTCATGATTCAGGCCAACTCAGTGACAGTTCACAACAACTCCACTTCACAAAACGATCAAATTACTAACAAATGGTGACCCTCTGGTGAAGCTGAGTCAACAAACCAGCGAGATCCTTCCCACTTCCTCCTTGTGACTCTTGGTTATCTTTCCACTCTCTCTCTGCCATCTGAGCCCTCTCCCTGGATAGATGCTGCCCTTGATCTGGTCAGGTTGATTTTTTTAAAAGGAATGTGCCTCCTTGGTGTTACTGTCATCAATAAGCCTGTCTATTCTTTGACCCAGACCCAACAGAGAGAGAAAGCCTTCCTCTAGAGCTGGTGTCCTGATCACAGACTTCCAACCTCAATGGGGAAGAGGAAAAGCTGCTGTTTGTTTAAACCAAAACAAAAATAAAAGCACAATCCCCAAGGAACTCCAAGGGGTAGACCGTAATTGTCAATACTGTAACCACTCTATGGAACAACCAACCATAATAAGACCAAAAAGGCAGCAGCTGCCCCCAAAAGACAGTAAGAAGGCAGAAAGGGGAAGCAAAGAAGGATGAATGGAAATGGGGAGCCCAGGGAAGACGTTTCCGGGAAAATGCAGTTACATTGTGGGGTGGCAATCAATGTCATCAATGACTTAAGACTCTTCACTGTTCAAGCTGAGCTACTGAGAGCCACAGGATAACAGTCATGACTGTGGCCAGTTCAGTCAAGGCCAAGGAGGCAGACACACTCCACACTTAACTGCACAAAGGGAGCCTGAGGTATTGTCTGAAAAATGCCGTTTATTAAAGGCTGCAAGCAAACAATTCTTTTTTCCCTTGCCTTGGTCTCAAAATGAAAAGACATTTAATCTTTGTCTAAGGGAAGAGAAAATGGTACATGGAGGGAACAGGGCCATGAGCATCTCTCTGAAAAGGCCAGAGAGAGTAAGAATAGCACAGCCCCTCAGCGCTCTAGAACAGAAAGTAGATGAAGAGCCTGTAGCCCAGCCCCATGGTGCTGCTAGAGCCCCAGCAGCAGCAAGAGGTTCATTTATTCATTGCTGACTCACAGTTATGGTGCCAACAGTGGGGTTTATTAAGCAAGGAAGTTGGAGGGGGGCGTGGTGTCAAAGAACAATGCCAATCCAACTTTTAGCAGAACAGTCCCAAAGCATAATTCCTCAATAAGTCCAGGCTCCTACATCAGCTCAGCAGTCCAGTCCAAATCATTCAGCAAGTATGCCTCAGAGTAGTTTTAACCAAATCAGCCAGCAAGGTATGCGCCAGGGCAGTTATAAGTCAACTTCTCCTTCAAACGCCAAGAATAGCCAAACCTTTAACTGCAGACAACACAAATGCAAGAAGCCTCAGGACATGCCTTGCCACTCTCTTCACAGCAGTGCCACAGTCTCTCCACCACCGGGGTCTTGCCACCACAAGCCTTGCTCACCTCAAGTCTTGTTGCTTCAAGTCTTGCTGCCCCATGTGGGAAGCAGTCTTTCTCTTATCCTAGTCCCACAGCTGTTGACGATTTGCTGATTTGCAAGACCATGTGTTAAGGTACTTGGAGACCAGAGGCAGATAACTGTAATGTCTAAGAAAAAGCCAACGTTTAGGCTAACACAACATCTTTGATGATGAAGAGTCGGGGAACTGTTGAGTGCTTTTCTCTGTGGGACTGTGATGAAGACAGAGATGACAGGTTACATGACTGCTAAGGTGGGACCTGTGGAGGGGTCACAGGAAGCACCCGCTATTGGACACTTCATGGCAGGGCTTTGGACAGGTTCATTCCAGTTCATCTGCCTGCTGAGAATTTCCCTTTCCACCTCAGAGAGACAGAATCGTATCGGCATTTAGCACAATGCCCAGGTGACTTATAGAACAGCTGGTGGTTCCCACTGAGCAAGCGCAACCCCTGAAGTTCCTTTAGGCTTAGAAGTTCTACCTAAAGATGACTGTCTAGGTTGACACATGCGTCTTGTCTTTTCTTGTGTGTATTTGTGAGATTTATGTGAAAGTTTCAAGGGAAAATTAGTTTTCTTTTTAACAATGTACACACATTTTGTTTCATGACATTGAGACAATATTAAGAGAGAAACAAAATTGGGATGATCTATTGTATCATTCTTTTCTCATTCTCCTTCTCAGTTCTCTTTCCTCTATTTCCCATACAGACTATGCTACAGCCCCCTTGAAGAAATGCTGGGAAGGCAATTCAAATACACTAAATAATTCCTGCTTATTGCCACCTCCACCCTGCCACAGCCCTGGTAAGCACAGAGGAGGGGGTATTCTTGTTTTTTTTCTGTGTCTCCTCTAATTCATTGGAAATAGGGTTCCTGGCAGCACTGCTGCCGAACATGTCACCTTCCAGCTCCAGCTACTTCTGTTAATTGGAGAATGTTTTGTTTCACCTAATCAGCTCTTTCCAATCTTTTCCAATCAAAACAGCATCCTGTTCTAGGTACAACACGCAACACTGCAGACCCGATCTGCTTGCAAATCAGGATGGCAAAGCAGCTTTCTCTTTTCCCCTGAACACTGAGTGCAAGAAAGTGTGTATGTGTGTGTGTGTGTGTGTGTGTGTGTGCACGCGCACACACACATCCACCCCCTGAAAATCTAGAGGGGTTAGCCATTGGGGGCTGGCTGATGTCCATGTTCACTACTGTCATAGATTCTGCTATAAACGGGAGATGGATGCTTCCATATTGTTTATCCAGCCAAAGCTCTTGACTGAACAAGAAGTGAAAGAGAAAGGGACAATGGATATTACCTACTTCCCAACTTAATTTTAACTAATGGCCACACTCAGTTTATGAGTGAAAGCTTATTCCTTTGAACAGACATTTACTGGGAGTCTCTTCTGGATCAGGTTTTGTGCCTTCACTACGTTCTGAAGTCTGAGCTGTACGGGGAAAGGGATCTCCCTCCCACTGGCTCAGAATTGAATGGAGAATAAAAATGGGCAAATGAATGATTATGATGAGTGAGTAGAAGGAAAGGTAGAGAGGAAATGCAGGTGTGTTGGGAGTTCAGTGGCAGTGGTGGTGGTTCTTGTTGGAGAGCAAACTAAGAAAGCTTTCAGGAGACAGTGCTGTTTGGTTTGAGTTGGAAGAAATGCTTCCAGGACAGGAATTTATTTCCCCCGCTTCTCTCTATCCTACTGTCCTCATCTGTATGGATGGGGGGGGGTTGCCTCTGGATAAGAGAAAGGAGACACAGAGACCTCAACAGAATAACAACTCATTGAGGTTGTATCCTGCAAGAGAGTGAGCAAGAGAAAGGGATTCTAGCCTTTGGCACCTCCCTTGGGAAGAATGTGAAAGGCAATATGTTTCTTATAGAGCCTGCCTCAGTTTCACAAGGGTGGAGACTGGGGTGGACTCGTGTGCTACCCAGGGTGAAGTCAGGACTCTGGAGGCAGGCAGGGTGGAAGATGACCCAGGAAAACATGAGGAAGACAGAAGAGAAGGAGCCCTTGGCAGCTCTGACTGAAGAGACCGCTAATGAACTGAAAGGTTAAGAAACCTTGTTCACTCGTCTATGAGCAGCACTGCACAGGATGAGCTTGGGTGGGCCGAAGCTTTTCCTTTCTGTTTTAAGCCTGTATCCACAGGATGGAATTGGATTTCAAGAAGAGATTAAAAGAGAAGGTTCCTTATTCTCCATAGAGCACAGAACAACAAAACGCACTGTGGGTAGCACCTCCATTCGCAGAATGCTTGGACCAGACATTCCATTTGGGTCCTAATGAGACAAGGGGACTAATAGTTCAGGGAAGGACATGAAACTGAAAGACAAGTGGCTGAAGGAGCCATCTAACTGAGAGAAGGTGGCGGGTGGAATTGACAGCAGTGACCGCAGAAGTGCAAAGAAAAGACTAGATTCAAGAGATATTTAGAGGGAGGAACGGTCAGACTATGGATCTGAACTTGTGTCTGTGGAGGGGCAGTTATTTCTATCATGATGGACTGGAAAGATGGTTTTAGATGCTTAGAGGGAGGAACGGCCAGACCATGTATCTGAACCTGTCTCTGGAGGGCAATTATTTCTAGTGTGATGGATAGGTGGTTTTTGCTATTAGCTGCTATCAAGTTAGCCCCAAGCTCATGGCATTGCCTAAAACAATGTCTCATTTTCAGAAGTCGACCACCAAACTGTGGCCTAGTCCATCATCATCTGAGAGCTCCACAGAAAAGGACTCAGCATCATAAGACACAATCCCCCACTGATGGACGGTGGCTGTGGGTGAAGGAGCACTACCTGGGAACTGAACCTGGGCCTCCTGCAGGGATGGAAGGTGAGAATCTAACCACCACTGCCTCATGAGTGGATTATGCATCACGTAGGAACTGACTAGTACCTGACTCTGCAGTGGATTTTTAGAGGCAGTGGGTTGCATGGGAGGAAAATGCCCATCTCACTCCCTCAGAGCAGCTGGTGGATGCAAACGTGTGCCTCTGGGTTGGGAGTGCAGTTTCTGACCACGAGCTCCTTTTGAGTAGATGGATAGTACTCTCATTAACTTGGTTTTAATGAGAAAAGCATCTCCAAATGCCTGGATCAATACTTAGCTCACTGTGCTTCCCCATATCACCTCTGCCTGGTCTCCGAGACATCACAGAATAAACAGCTTGCTGGGCCAGCTGGTGTGGGGTCAGTGAGAGAACCTGCCTATTTCCAGAGCCAATTAGCAAGCTCCTTAATATCTCTGCTCTGCATGCCCACAGCTCCCCATTCACACTCTTACTGGATCATGAAATTATTCAACGTGCATCCTTTTCAAAGAAAATGCTCAGGCTTACAGCTCTACTTTCTCTTTCCCTGCTGAGCTAGGAGTGAATAATTAACTGCTTCTTGGGAGGATGCTTGGGGCATGGTGTCAGGAGGGGACAGTGCTTGGTTCAGTGAAAGAAAAGACAACCTTTAACGAGATGGTTCGACACAGTGACCATAACATTGGACTTGAGTTTGACATTAATCGTAAAGGTGGTGCAGGATAGGGCAGGGTTCAGATCTGTTGTTCACAGCGTCACTAGGAGTCCACGTTGACTTGATGGTACTGACAACAACAACTGGGCTGAGAGCATGGGACAGCCAGGATGTCCAGGGTCTTGTGCACCCAGACCTCCAGGGTCGTACTCCAAAACAGTTTTTACTCTTGGGTCTTCCCCAGATTTGAAGACCGGGGGCGGGGCAGATGGAATCTGGAGATTCAGAATACTTGAACCTACTGTAGAAAAAATAATCTAACCTCATTACTTTCTGGCATGCTTCAGTAATAATCTCCCTCAGAATCTGAGAGATTCATGGAATTTGAGAGGTCAGGTGGGGACCCTTAGATTAGATGGAATTTGCTACACCTCATACCGACAGTATGATCGTGGCAGTGTCTTCTTCAGCTGCAATTTTCTTATCTGCTGTCTTGTAAGCTGTTTTATAATAGAAGCTACAAACTAAAGACACAAAAAAAATGCAATTGGGATGAGAAGTGCCTTTACAATCACAATAATTTGAAGTTGAACAGGGATTGCTGGGACTGAATTAGGGTGATTTTAATAATCTCTCTTAAATCTTTGGTGGCACCTGAGAATCTAGCAATTCTCATCATCCAGTATTAAAGAGGATATGCTTAAAGGGACTGCTTTAATACAAAATAAGATCAGTGAGATGATGAAAGCTGAGACCTACTTAATCAAGATCAAGTCCTGTGTGATCCTCAAAAAGAAATCTCACTGCCATCAAGTTGGTTTTGACACAAAGCCACACTCCACTGACTGGGTTTCTTACTGGGAGGAGATTGTCCATCTCTTTTTCCTAAGAGCAGCTGGTGGATTCGAACTGATGGAGATGAACTGCCTCCTCTTAAAAGTCTAGGTAATCCCCAAATGGTGCAAATGGTCAACATGCTTGACTCCTGACTGTAAGGTTACAAGTTTAAACCCACAAAGAGGTGTCTTAGAAGAAAGGCCTAGTCATCAGCTTCTGAAAAAATCAGCCCTGGGAAATTCTGTGCAGCTCAGTTCTGCTCTGATATACATGGGCTCACATGAGTCATAAATGACACCACGGTAATGTGAAATGACATAATTCTCCAATGACAAAGTAAAGCTTGAAATGACATAATTCTTCTCCTCTCCCAAATGTCTTCCTGTCTGATTCCATCCATCTTTCATCTTACTACTTATTAAAATGAGCTTAAATTTCCTCTAATAACTTTTCACCCCCTCTCACTGTCCCTCTCAAGTGGTCATCAATGAATGAAGTGAGGCTTTGAAGGCAACTAAGAGTTGAGGCTGTGTTTCAGAAACTCCTGCCAAGGAGACAAATGTCAAGGAGACAAATGATAGAACACTCTCCCTTACCAAACTCTAAACCTTCAAGTGGCTAGTGGACAAATCATAAACATCACATCCCTGAATATACTAGTAGAAGTCCTGCCAGCAGTGAAAACTGTGAAGATGACGAAGGTCACCATGAGAGCAGTCACCCTAATCGGAGGGCACCCTTCACACAGGATGTCAACAACAACAACTACACAAGAAACAACACAAGCCTCTTTGAAGATGTGTCTGCCTTAACTTCATGCTCGAGGCACATTTCAATATACAATATTCAATATTTAATATACTCCTTTTAGGAGTAAGTTAAGAAAACAACCTCCCATAGAATCTTTTCAAAGCCACTGTTCTCTCCCTGTTGACATTTCTATGCATAATTAAATTAACAAGAGCAATGTACACAACAATGTATGTGTGTTGAGCATCAGAGCCAATGGGGAAAGTGGCCACATTCACATTTTACAGAAAGGGAAGAGAGCATCGCAGCCACAGGGACAGGCAGAACTCACGTTCTGATCTTTGAACACCTTACAGTGTCTTCTGAACCATGTCTCACACAGTCTGCCACAGCTAGAGGTCTTGGGAGGCAGCATTTCTGAGGACGCTTCCCTGCTTTCTCTTGCCAACCACCAAAATATCCTACCCCTCGCTGCTGAGTTCATTCTGTGTCATGAACACCTCCTGCATGTCACAGAACTGTCCGCAAGGTTTTCAGCAACTGATCTGTTGGAAGTCAATGGTCTGTGGGAGGCCTTGAACCTCCCAACTTCGGGTTAGCATCATCTCATCCTTTAATCCCTATGTACTGTAAGCAGGGACCTTGTAAGCAGTTAGCATTTGGATTCCTGTTTTCTCTCCTTGTTGCGACCCTCTTGGACAGAGTTGAACTGTCCCACGGGGTCATTAGGCTATAATCTTTGCAGCAGCAGAATGCCTTATCCTTTTTCCCAGAGGGTGACTGTTGAACAACGAACTTTATTAGCAGCTGATTCCTTAATCATTCTATTACCTGGATCCCTTAGCGTTACTGTTAAGTCAGAATCAACTAGTTGGCAATGGGCTTGGCTTTTTGTTTGTTTCCAGTGTTTTTTTTTATGCTATGTATAAAATAAGGCTCCAGGAATAGATGGTATACCAACTGACATATTTCAGTTAACAGA
>NW_006399822.1:8856837-8875037 GCF_000299155.1 Elephantulus edwardii
TTCAGTGACTGGGATAATTGGGATGGGAGTGTCAGAGACAGTGCGATTGGCACAGGACAGAGCAGAGTTTAGGGCTTTTGTACATAGGGTCGCTATGAGTCGCAGGCGACTCGACGGCACATAACAACAACAACAACAACAACATGTATTTGTGTAAATAGACAGTGTCTACAATAGAATTGTTAAAGCATTAACAACAGGACAGGAGATGAGACACATTTTTCTGTTAGAACATCTGACATTAAAAATTCAGCTTTGGCAGAAAAACATGATCTTTCTTATAATATTATAGGGTTACTTTGAGTTTTATTAGATTCTTAGTTTTAAAATTTAAATTTTTCTTAGTTTAAGCATTTTATAAGAGCTTTAATACATTGTCAAGCATGGGCGTGGTTTTTTTATATTATTTCTCCATGCGATAACAGGCTAACCAAATGTAGGAGCTTATGTTTCTCAGTGTCAATTAAAAAAGAGGCAATATAAAATAGCTATTATTCTTAATGGGTGATACAGGCTGGATACTAGCTGGTTATTCAAACTAGTCCTATGAGCCTATCTGACAGGATGATAATAAATGTTTAGCAAAGTGGTTCCGATCCCCACTCTGCCATATGCAACGTGACCCTGGGAAAGTCAGTTAATCTCTCTGAGCCTCTGCGTCACCACCCACAAAGCGGATCACACACAATTACTTGAAGGATTTACTGCAAATCCTGAAATGCAACATAAAACCCCAGCACTGTGCCTTGCAAAAATACGTCCTCAATTTTAAGGAGGTACCCTTGATGATAATGATGCAACAATTACTTGGGGGAAATGGGAGCATAAGTAGTGTTAATAGGGTTTCTTTAATGAAAGACTTTCCAAGTCTTCAGGGGGCCACAATGACTGAATCCCCCACTAAGAAAAACACTCAACCCGTAATGCCTGCTTACTAACTGACAAAGAGAAAGACAACCTCAGATTCAGTAGTACAGAAATCCAGAAATCCATCCTTTCCTTAGGAATCCCTGGGTAGTATGAGCAGTTAACATGCCTGGCTGCTAGGTGAAAGGCTGAGGGTTCGAGTCCACCATGAAGCAGTGCGAAGAAAGGTCTGGCAATCTATTTCTGGGGAGAAAAATCATTTGCTGAAAACCCGATGGAGCTCAGTTCCACACAGGTCCCCCTAAGTCAGAGCTGATGCCAAGGCAACTGGGTCAATCTCTTTCCTTATGGAAAATTTACATTCTTTGTAAAGAATATTCCCAACCTAAGTGAACCTCATTTTATTGGGGCCACTTCTGCTTCCTAAAATGAGAAAAGAAGAGAAACCTGTGAAGAATGGCCTCTCCTAGCCTTCTGACCGCTGATACATCCTTGACGAGTGGTTGCAAGGTATTCTCACAAGATCCTGAAGTGTCCCCATAGGAGCTGCTGTCAGAGGCAGCCAAGGGGAAGTGAGCTGGTAGGAGGGGGTGGAGAGACACAGCCACTATTCAGTTCTAGAAATAAGTGAGAGTTCCCGTGTGTGGGTTCAAATCCCACCTGTCACCTGGTGGATGTATGATCTTGGACAGAGGGCTGAGTCTCCCCGAACCACTGTCTTCTTAGCCGCCATGGCTGGCTTGGTTGTGGGAGGACAGCGTGAGGAAACGCAGGTGAAGTGCCCTGAACTCAGCACCTAAAGGAGTGTCTGCAGACCTCACTGGAGAAGCAAGGAAAGAAGTGTAGGAGACAAGGTTTTGAAGAGCTGGTTAATTTATGAAGAGAAAACATTCATCATCTAATGAAAACTATTTTTAAAAAAAGAAGGGAAAATAAACTCTTTGGGAATGCATTGCTGTTTTATCTTTGTGTTTTACTGGATGGCCTTGGGCAAGTTCCTTTATGTCTGCACACTGCTGTCTCACAGCAAGGGCTTACTGCACCCAGACTGCCACTCCTTCCTCCTGCAGAGTAGCCACTGTGTCCAAACCACTGTCCTCTGGGCTAGCAGTCGAGCGCTTAATCATAGTGCATGACATTCAGTGGTTGCCGTTGTTGTTGTATACCATCGAGCTGGAAAAGACTCACAGCTGACCCTCCTGCAGGTTTTAAGTAGCAGTTTAACTACTCGAGAGGAGACTGACCATCTGTCTCCCATGGAGCAGCAGTGGACTCAAACCATATTCCTTCAGGATTGCAGCATAGCTTGTTTCTGTGGTTACTGAACCAAGTGCTAGAAAAGGGACGTGATACTTGATAAAGTGCAGGTTTAGAGAAAAAGAAATGGAGGGAACTCTCACTACAATGGATTTATCACAAACAGCTTCAACAGTGGGTTTCAACCTAAGAGGATGGTGCAAAACCAGACACCATTCTGCTCTGTTGCATTTAAGGTCACCTTGAGTTGGAACTGACGTGACAGCAATCAATAGCAACCTGGATAATATGAGGATTAAATAAAATATGGGGTACATTTACTCCCCACGTATTAACATGATGAGCTTCCAAAGACCAGGTTATTATGCAAAAACTGGCATTATTAAAAAATGAAAGATCATCACACTGGATCCCTAAATGGGGAATGAGTAATCATTACTAACTGCTAAATTGCATCACAATATAACAGCCAAACTACTGAGAATCATGAGGAAGGTGGTATGTAACCCCCACAGCCAATGTTATTCTTGCTTGTACCTTGGTTTTCTCTGCTTGTCCAGGTGTATACCACAGGTATGCTAAACAGTTGGGTAGTAAAGTTTCTATCATTGTAAACATGAAATGTCACATAACGAGATATTTACTAAGTGAGGTGCAGGTGTAAAGTGCTTAGAACCACGTACATAGGAAATAAGAGTCGCTGGTGTTTACTCAAATTATTGCTGCTGTCTCTATTATTGTTATTATTAGCATCTTTTCCAGCCTCCTTCCTTTTTTCACCCTCTGTCTTGCTTGTGTTTTCTGGTTTAAGCCACCGTAAAATCACCACGGTCAGACGACGGCCACTTACTCTTCTGTGAGTTCAAAAAATTTGTTCTTGGCTTTTCCTAACTCCAGCAGCTGTTTCTGTTTGGACCTTTCACTTGACAATTAATCACGGAGAGTCTTACGATGGCTCGTTTATGGTTGCAAAGTGCTCTGATCCCAATCCTTCACTGTTATGTTACTCTTTTATTACCCGGCTCTCTCTATAGGCACTAAAATCACTGATGGTGAGACACATAGCTCTGGGCTGGGCTTTTCCTCTTGAGAGACTTAAACTGTCCAGCTGTGGGACTAACACAGCACTTGGCCAACACTCAGCCCTCCTCCCAGAGCGGGGGAGAAGAAGAAACGTAACATTTATGAGGTTTCAGGCACTGAGCTAGTGAATCAAGTGCTGGGAATATAAAGCTGAACATGATGTCTGCTCATGCTTTTAGGAACCTTATAGTCTGGTAGGGAATACGGACAATAAAAAGGCAATTACCTCAAAATGAGAAGTTCACAGACTGGGGAGCTGGAACTGGGGCCAAACACCCCAGGGATGACAGCTAAATAGAAAGCTAAAGAATTACGCAGAATGTCAAGCATTGTCTTCGTGGACCACGACATGAAGATTGACCTGCTTGTCTCCCAAGACTGCAGCCCTGTGTCCCCAAACCCAGTGAGTCATTCTCACGAAGCTTTTGATAATGGCTAAGAAGACTGAGGCTTTGGAATTGTAGTACTGGTGAAGAGTACAGAATATCCCATGGATTGCCCAGAAAACAAATATGTCTCAGAGGAAATACAACTAGTGCAAGAATGTAACACAGAGGCAAGGATGAGATATGGTCTCATATATTTGGGGCATGTTGCCTGGAGGCACCAGGCCATGGAAAAAAGACATTATGCTAGAAAGTAGAGGGTCAGAGAAAGAGAGGAAACCCTCAAGGAGGAGGCCAACAGGGGGACTGCAACAACAGGCCTGAACAGGATGGAAATTGTGACGCTGACACACGATAGGGCCAAGTTTTGGTCTACTGTTCATAGGGTTACTAGGAGTTGTAGTCAAATCAATGGCACCTAAAAACAACAAGAAGTTTTCAGAACTCTGGATGGGGCAAGAAAGGAGGAGGAGTAGAAAGGAAGAACTCCAGAGAGGAATGAGAAGGGTGCTATTACACGGAAGGTATACAACAAACATCATGAAACAGCGTATGTGTAGATTGTTGACTAGGAAATGAATTTCAGCCTCTGAAACCCTGTGGGGGGCTCAGCCACGGCTGCTGTCTGACTCGACAGCAATGCGATGAGTGTTAACGTGAGATGGCTGGTTGTTTCCTTCCCACAGTTTACATTAACAGTTTACACTCAGTTAGGCTTACTGCATAGGTTAATCCTTACTCAGAGAAAATTTACAAAATCCTTCCATGAAGCACACGCATACTTTTTGAGCCTGGCACTCCAAATGGAAATGACAAACACAAAATGAACAAGGCAGCCTAAAACAGCAGTGATGACAATCACATTCCCAGGTGCTTGCTAGACAACATACCTGTTGTGATCTGTGAAAATCTAAGGTAAGGTAACTCCAGTTCAAAGGGAACAGGTTTCTTGCCACACTCTTTTGATACTCAGGAAAAGTCTATCATTAACAAAGATGCATCATTCTTTTTTATTTATTTTTTTTTGATGCATCATTCTTAAGGACTTTTTTTTAAGAAAGTGAATGCCACTCATTAAAAAAATGAACTAAACTTTCTGTTGCATTGCTGTTCATTTTTCATTTCTTCTTTGCCACGACTCCTGGTAGAGCTATTCTTAGATTGTGCAGCTTTTTAAGGGCTTTCCTCACTCGCATAGTTAAGCCTTGGACTACTGACTGAAAGGTTGGTGGTTCCAGGCCACCCAGATGAGCCTCAGAAAAGGGTCTGGGGGTCTGTTTCTGAAAGATCATAGCATGGAGTACAGTTCTACTATGCATGCAGGGATTCACATGCCATGAGCCAGAATCAACCGGAATGCAATAATTTGGTTTGGATTTTCCTACTTTTCCATTAAACATAACATTTGTTGGCATCTTAATCTTTAATTCCATTTTAAAGCATTTATTAAGAAAAGCATTAGGTTAAGAAATGACTTTTTATGCCTCAATTATTAGCGATTGAACAAAAAAAAATGTTCAATTTCACTACATGCTTTGCATCTATTGAGATAATTATACAAACTTTTTATGGTAATGGGATGAATTACATTAATAACCCAATTCACTGTTCCCTTGACATACAGAAGTGAGGTTAATTATTCAGAAATGAATATCGGCATGAATTTCTTATTGTGTCCAAGGCCCCTTGCTTCATTTAACAGACTAGAACACAAGAAAAATGAAAATTAGCAAAATGGCTACTAATGCTTATAATTGTGTATACTTTTTGGTCTTTAACAGAAAGAATTTTAGTAAATTTTACCTATAAACAAGAAATATGGATGTTTTAATATAGAACACTGGAAGCCCTTAAGTAGTTGTTTACGTTATCTGCAAGTGTTGTCAACAAAGTATCGACACATCAGAGGAAACTTGCAATTAGGAAAATTGGGCTAAAAATATGTGACTGGTACCTACTTTCACAAATGCCTGTTACAAGAGCTGCTTCCTAGTCAAACTACAAATTAGCTGAGATTACCTTGGGAGATGGCAAGGATAAGACCGGAGAAAACTCCATGTGCTCATTGCACTTACGTTCAGCTAGACATGGGTCCAGTTTTTTCATGACAAATGCTGGGATGGTGAGTGGGTTCAACTTGCACAGCCCCTTACTGAGTGAACGACTGAGTGGTGAGATGGGAAAGATCTGACAACAGAACTAAATCCAGTGGAAAAGTCCGAGGTTGATTAGTGATGTCTGCTGTGTGCCTGGGAGGTGCACTGCTGGTGTGCAAGCAATGGATTCTGCCTCTCTTTTCTAAAAGGAAATATACCAAACCTGCTCATTCATGATAGGAGAATGAATAGTAAGGTTATGGCAAATTTGGTTATTTGAAAAATTCAAGAAACAATACTTTCAAGAAACATGGAGGAACAAAAATCTGATCATACCTCAAATACTAAGTAAAGAATAGTAAGCTGCAGGACTCACAGCCACTATCAACCATCTTGGTCCTGTATCTCCAACCTCACAATGTTCAGCCCCATCTCTGACCCTTTGACTATCACATTGCTATATATTCTTCCATTCAGTTTCTATCTTACCCTTTAAACTTCGGCATAATACGAAGCCATTAGAACTGACATCTGCTCAATGTTATTGTTGTTATGTACTGTGGTCTTGGAGCCGACCCATAGCTGACCCTCTGGTGGGTTGTCAAAGGCAGTTAATCGCACAGGAGGAGATTGCCTGTCCTTCTCCCATGGAGCAGCTGGGGGCATCAAACCGTGTGTCTTCGGGACTGTAGCACAGCTTCTTGCCACTAGGCCACCACAGTTCCCCTACTCAAGAGTATGTAGTAATTTAAGTCACATACTATATGATCCACTCCCTGAACGTGTCCAATTCAGTGGTCCATAGCATATTCAAAAATATGTGCATGCGTCTTGATGGTCAATTTTAGAACATCACCTCAAAAAGAAACCCTATACCTGTTAGCTATCAAACTATCTCCCTACCACATCAAACCCCTGCTATAAGCAATTGCAAATGTACTTCCTATTAATTTCCTCATTCTTTATGTTCCTGCCAAACCAAAGGCATGAAGTTCAAATCCCCTAGCTGCTCCATGGGAGAAAGATGGGCACTCTCCTCCTCCCATGTGATTTACTGCCTCTGAAAACCTACTGGAGGGTCAGCTCTAAGTCGGTTCTGACTCAGTGGTACACTACAACAATCACACTCTCACTCATTCTACTTAGCTAGCCAGCTAGATTACTTAGAGTCTTGATTCTTGCACAGACTACCTTGTTTAACCCACAGCTGTTGAATCAATTCTGACTCATAACAACTCTATAGGATACAAAGTAGAATTGCCTCATAGAGAGTTTCCAGAGCTATAACTCTTTAGGACATAAACTACCACATCTTTCTGCCATGTAATGGCTGGTGGAATGTATTTATTTTTTTTAAATGAGATTTTAATGAAAGTTTATAGAGAACTTGGATTTCTATTCATTCATTGTTGCACATTTTCCTCCCTGTTCCCGGCTCCCCCGGTTTGCTTTTTTCTTTAGAAAAGAAAAAAAAAAATATTTCATTGTTATACAGTCATCATGGTGTTGGTGTCCGTGTGTCCGCCTTCCACCCCTCCCCGCACCCCCAGTCCACTTTACTATGCAGCTCTTATTATGGACTCTTGTCATGCCAATAATACCTAATCATATATTCCTTTTATATCGTTCTCGCCCTTGTCTGTTTCAATGCCGTGTACATTGTTTATCCCCTCTTTTTTATTAATTTTCCGCCGACCCCCATGTCAGTCCTGTTTTACAACAGGAGCATTATGCAGTATTTCTCCTTTTGTGACTGAGATGTTTCACTCAGCATAATGTTCTCCAGTGTCACCCATTTTGTATAATATTGCATTAGTTCTTTGTTTTTCAGTGCTGCATAATATTCCATTGTGTGAATATACCACAGCTTCTCTATCCATTCATTTGTTGATGGGCACTTGGGTTGTTTCCTACTCTTTGCTGTAGTGATCAAAGCAGCAATAAACATGAATGTGCATATATCTGCTTGGGTGGCAGTTCTGGTTTCTTCAGGGTATATTCCCAGTAGTGGAATTGTTGGGTCAAAAGGTATTGCTATCTCCAACTTTTTTGAGAAAGCGCCATACTGCCTTCTATAGTGGTTGCACCATTTTATAGTCCCACCAACAGTTTCTCGATAACCTCTCCAGCATGTGTTGTTTTCTGCTCTGTTGAATTTTGCTATTCTTACTGGGATGATATGATATCTTATAGTTGTTTTGATTTGCATCTCTCTTAGAGCTAAGGATTTTGAACACTTCTTCATGTGTTTGCTGGCCATCTGGATGTCTTTGTTGGTGAAGTGTCTGTTCATATCCTGTGCCAATTTTGCAATTGGGTTCTTTATCTTTATCTTGTTTGGTGCTCGAGTATTTTATGAATTCTACATATAAGTCTCTTATCAGACATGTCATTACCAAATTTTTTTTCCAGTCTGTGGCTTCCCTTTTTACCCCATTGGAGAAGTTTTTGGATGTGCATAGGGATTTGATTCTTAGAAGGTTCCCTTCATCTATGTTATCCTCTTCTGGTTGTAGGTGGCTGGTGAATTTTAAATGCTGATCTTTGCGCAATTCTTGGTCTGTCCTTGTCTAGGATACATGTTTTTGAAGAGAAATGGAAGGAAGGCAAATCAAGGTTATATTAAGCCTGATTCTGTGTCAGTTAAACTCAACATGAAGTTTGCATATTCCTCACTACTTGCAAACAGATGAACGGTTTGAGTTCTTTAAAAGAGACTATTAAAAAAAAAGACTTTAAAATTGGGACAAAGATCAAAGCTTATCAGCCCCATTTAGAGATGCAGAGAACCAAGGCTTAAGAAGCTAAGTCATGTGCCTCTAATCACAGTTGTGATCTGATGATCATCAAACCTGGATACCTCCAAACAGGTTGATGGAGGTTCGTGTGTGAAGGGCTCAGGACAAAGCCAGGTCAATTCATGGTAAAGCTGGGTGGGAATTTACCTGCAGGGCCTTAGGAGAATCCATACCTAGCTCATCACTTCACAGCTGGGTGACTCCACCCTCACTCCACGTCTCCGTTTCCATTTCTGTTGAATGGAGGAGGGCGTATCAATCCATTCTTTACCAGACAGCCATGACTCTCGATGAGAAAACACGTGTGGCATGGTCTGTACAGTGCTGAGCTTGTGGGGACCATCCAACATTCACTACCAGTGTTACTTCATCCTTTGCCTTTGGCCCACGGGCAGCTGCTCACTTAAGAGTTTATGCAACAACTAACTGGCACAGGCACTTCCCTGGCAGCACCCTTCAAAACAAGCCAACAGCTTAGAAATCATAGACTAGCTGATCTAAAGATCGAGGAATCTAAACACCAGCATGTGTTTATCGTCTGTGCTGCTAAGAGCTTCTGTTCCAAGCAGCAGCCCCCACAGATGCCTTTGGCAGTGGATAAAGCATGAACAGGAAGCCTGTTCTTGTCACAGGGGTGAGAGAGAGGGAGGGAGCCAGGCCTTGGAAGTCTAACAGCAAGATTCAAGAAAGACAGAGTCTCATCTGTTTTCCCATCTGAGACGAGAAAACAAAACAGCTGCTATCAAGGTGATTCCAGTTCATGGCAACTGAACGTGTCAATAGGACGGTGCTGTATGGCTCATTTTTCAGAAGGCAATAACCATGTCTTTGCTCTGCGTAACCTCTGGGTAGATTCAAGCCTCCATCCTTTCACTTAACTGAATGTGTTAGTCATTTGCATAGAAATCCCAAGACGCTAAATTTTACCAGGCCTTCTGTGTACCAGAACATGCCCTGAGAACTCCCCATGCATTTTTGTTGCTGCTTTGATCGAATCAGAACTGACTCACAGCTGACTCCAACTTTCAGAGACTGTCAAGTGCACAGGAAGAGATGGCTCATCTTTCTCCCACTGGTGCCCTTGGGTTCACAGTGCAACTCCTTACCACTCAGTCACCACAGTTCCCTTCCCATCCACTGCCAAGGGGAGTTTCACCATCCACAGAACAGGCACTATTATTTACTTCCTTTTCTTAAAAGTTATGTTAATCAATAAACATGTGTTTATTAAATTTAGTATCCCAATGAAGGTAATAATAGTTGTTGTTATATGCCATTGAGTGAGGCTTTGGACAACAAATCTGAAACCTACCCTATCCCATGCCATCTCCATCATCTCTGACACACTTGAGACAATTGCTACAGTCACTGTGTCATTTCATTTTGTTGAGGGTCTTTCATACACTGATCATCTACATTTCCAATCATGATGTCCTTCTCCAAGGACTTGTTATTATGTGCCGTTGAGTTGCATGTGATTCATAACAACTCTATGCACAATAGCTCTGAATTCTGTCCTATCCTGAGCCAGTCTCACTGTCTCTGACACATCTAACCCCATTACTCTAGTTACTGTGTCAGTTTATCTCATCCAGGGTCGTCCTCTCCTGCGCTGACCCTCCACCCTTCCAAGCCTGATGTACTTCTCTAAGGACTGGTCCCTCCTGGCAATATGCCCAGAGTACATGAGACGGAGTTTTAAAATCCTTCCCTCCAAGGAGCAACTTGGTTTCACTCTCTCCAGGACAAACCTGTCTGTTGTCTTGGCAATTTATGGTAGGTTTGATACTCTTCTCTAGCACCACAACTCAAAGGCATCAATTCTTCTTCTGTCGTCCTTAGTCATTGGCCAGTTGTGAAAACCATGACCTGAACTAGTGCTCTGTTAAAATATGCCCAAAGTATGAGATGAAGCTTTACCATCCTTACTTCCAAGGAGCACTCTGGTTTCACTTGCTCCAAGACCTATTTGTTCCCTTTGCAGTTCATACTCAGTTCTTTTCTCCAATACCACAGCTCACAGGCATCAACTCTTCTGCTGGTCTTAATCACTGTCCAACTTTTAGATGCATAGTAAGCAACTGAGAAGACCATGAATTGGACCAAGGCACATTTTGGTCTTTAAACTGATATCCTTGCTCTTTAGCACTCTGGAGAGGTCCCTGATAGCAGATTTGTCCAATGCAACTTGTTTTTTTTATTTCTTGATTACTGGTACCAAAGGTGTTCACTGTGAATCCAAACAAGATGAAACTGTTGGCAATTTCATTTCTTCTCCATCTATCATGCTGTTGTTGCCTATTGTCCAGTGGTGAGGACTTCTGTTTTCTTGATGTTGAATTACAACCTTTGTGTTGAAATCTGCAGACCTTAGTATGACCCTTAGTCAAGCATTCCCAGCAGCCTGTGATATGCCCATGTCACAACTTTGCTTGCTGAAAATGAAGAGGATTTAGAACACTTACTGATGATCAAAGACTATAACGTTCAAGTATAGATTACATCTCAACAAAAAGAAAACAAAAATCTTCAAAAGTGGCCCAGTCAGCAACATCTTACTAGATGGAGAAAAGACTGGTGTTGCTGTGATTTTCTTTTACATGGATCCACAATCAGCTTGCACGGGAGCAACAGTCAAGAACTCAATGTGTTGCATGGGTCACATCTACTGCCAAGGACCTGACCTCTCCAACGTGTTAAAGAACAAGGATGTCAAGACAAAGTGCTCCTAACCCAACCCACAATCCTTCCTGTTGTTTCCTATGCATGTGAAAGTTGGATAATGAATAAGGAAGACCAAAGAAGAGCTGATGCTTTTGTGTTGTGACGTTGACGAAGAATACTGAATATACCACGGGTGGCCAGAAGAGCGAACACATCTGTCCTGGAAGCAGTGCAGCTGCAATGACTTCATCTCACATACTTTGGGCATGTTATCAGCACTGGCCAGTCATTGGAAAAAGTCATCTTCTTGGACATGTGGAAGGTCGGCAAAGGAGAGAACGACCGCTCATGAAGTAGACCGACACAGTGGCTGCACCAGTGGGCATAAGCAGAGATTGTGAGGGGGGCGCAGAATTGGGCAGAGTTCTGTTCTGTTGCACATGGGATCTCTATGAAGCAGAGCAGCCTGGGAGGCACCTAACAATAACAGGAATTCCGAAGAGTGCATGCTCCACATTCAAATTAATCTTTGTCTGCAAATGATCCCTCTTCCAGTCTAGTGACTGGATGAGAATTTTTGATTAAGACATCTGCACAGACTGTTCAGAAAACCCTTCAAAACAGCCCTTCTGGTGCTTTCTTGCAAATAAGACATATAACGTGATCGCTCCACTGACTTGTAGAAACAGACATTTCTAGCTTTCGGAAGCAGAGGTAATCCCAGACTAGATCTATTGAAAACACAACCAAAATGAACCTTCATCAGAAGTACAGCTATAAAATCTGGGCCTGTTATTTGAAGCCAGCCTGGGCTACAGGTTCTTTAAAAGACCAAATGGTTGCATGTTCCTGAAACCACCTTCTCTATTAGCTGTCCTTTCAGCCAGAAATTCCACTTAAACACTGCTCTGTATGCAGCAAATGCCTCATGATCTAATTTTTTTTTTTTTAAATAAACCCCTCACCATTGTTCAGGTAACTTTTTTATTATGCAGTCCCACTTTATTCTTGAAAACATCTCGCTCTGTTCCAAATTCTAGTTACACCTGAGGCCTAAACTCTATAAATGAACACTAAAGCTATCCTCTCATGCATAAGCCTTGGGTTTTGTTTCAGTCACTACATCATAAACTTATACACAGAGAATCCCCTCTTTCTTTCTCTCTTCTGTTGACTTATATCCTAAAAGAGTATTAGCACATGGTAGGTGCTCCAGAATGTCTTTGTTGCTTGACTCACAAACCTTAAGCATCATCCATTCCCAACCTCTTTCCTTTTTGAAGATTGTATCCGTTTCCTTGAGCTGCTGTAACAAATCAACACCATGGGTGACTTAAAGTACAACTGTCACCTGGGTATCTTTGGGGACTGGTTTCAGGGAACCCATAGTATAAATATCCAGAGGTCTCACATCCTTTATTGAAAATGGCATATTATTTGCAAATAATCCACACACATATTCATGCATAATTTAAATCGTCTCTGGATTATTTACAATAGCAGTACATGGTATTAGCTCCGATAGCCTACCAGGAAGGAGATGCACTGCAAATCCAAAGGCAGGTGGTTCAAATCCAGCTGCTCCACTGGAGAACGATGGGCAATCTCTCTGGGGCAACTTACAACACCTGAAAAACCACTGGAGGATCAGCTCTGAGCCAGTTCTGACTCAACAGCACATAACCATATATAAATAGCACCTTACACTCCCTCTTAGCTTTTGACCACGTAATTACTCCAATAGTTAAGACGCTTTCATCATTTTAGTTGCTCCTATTGCTCAATATTTTCCTTTTTTAAAAATGAAAGAGTAACATATTTTATTCAAATGAGTGTCAACCATATTGTAAACGGGTAACAAATAGGAATTGGCTTGTCAGATTAATCACCCATCACTCCTTTTTACATTAGTTATTGTGATCTAAGCAAAAGTTTATAGAGCAAATTTGTTTTCCACTGCAGAAATTACATTTCATGACTTTTGATTAGTCTCTACATTGTAACAGCACTCTTCTCAATCTCTCCTTGTGTTTCGTGTTTGCATTCTTCAATCCTGCCTTCTGAACTTTGTCCCTGGGCAGATGCTGCCCTTTCTGATCCTGTTAAGGTTGATCGTTCAAAGGAGTGAGTTCCTTCCCGATATTCCACATCATTTTATAGTAGGGTTGGGTTTGGTGGGTTTTCTGTTGTTGTGAGGTGCCATTATGTCAACCACAACTCACAGAAACCCTATGAATAACGGAGCTGAACCTTGTCCTATCCTGTACCATCCTCATGACTTAAGGCCATTGTCAGGGTCACTGGTGGTCTTCCTCTCTCTGATCCTTCACCGTTCCAAGCATGATGTCTTTTTCTAAGGACTGGTCCCCTCCTGACAACAATGCCCAAAGGATACAAGATGAAGTTTTACCATCCTTGCTTCTAAGAAGCACCTTGGTTTGCACTTCCTACAAGAGAAACTAGTTTGTTCTTTTGACAGTCCATGGGCTATTCAGTACTCCTCTCCAACACCACAACTCAAAGGCATCAATTCCTCCATCATCCTTATTCACTGTTCAATGTTCAGATGCACAGGAAACAAATGTTTATATAATTACTTCAGTCAGGTGCGCCTTAGTCTTTAAACTGACATCATTGCTCTTTAGTGAGGTCCCTGACAGCAGATCTTCCCAGTGCAACACATCTATTATTTGGCTAAAAGTAGGGTCATGGAAGTGAGTTCAGGTCCAGGCTTGAAGGGTGCCCAAGGGCCACAATCCCAGGTTTCTACCAGCCTCTAGTGGACAAATAAGTCTAATTTTTTTTATGGTTTCCAGTTTTATTCCATGTGTTTCTCCCACTCATCTGGGACCTTCTGTGGTCTTTCAGAACAATCAGCTGTGGTCACTGGGTACCGTCTATTTCTTCCAGTTCACAGGATCCACTGGTTCCGTGGACTAATGTTTTTTCCTTAACTCTTCACTCCAGACAGGGACAGACCACCAACTGCACATTAGCTAGCCCTTCATGAGCTCTGAAGACCTCGGTCCCTATTCAGCAAAGTAGGAAACAGACCATTCTTTGTGGGTAACAGACCATTCTTTGTGGGTTATGTCAACTGATCTTGATGACTATGGTTTGAGCTTCCAGGCCAACCTCCTTTCACGGCCTTGAGTTACAACTAGAAGTTGTCAGAAGTTTGCCTCTTGTTTGCTCTGCTGTATACATGGGACGGTTTTATTTACAGCACATACTGATACATATATAGAAATACCACTTTCCAAATCTGTACGATCAGGAGTATAGTCTCACTTATCTATATATTCCCCCAAATATTTATGATCCTCAGTTGGTTGGACCCACAGATGTGGACCTTGCAGGTATGAAAGGCTAACTGTTATTTTATTCACAAACAAGTGAGGCTAGAAGACAGACTGAGGTGTTGGTAGGATTGTTCCTTCTGGAGACTCTAAGGGAGAATTGTTCCATGTACCCCTCTCCTCCCTTTTGGTCATGGAGGTCTCCATCTTCATTTAGTCTTTCTCTGTGTGCCTCTGTGCATCCTTCACTCTTTTTAATAAGGACACTCTTATGAGATTTAGGCCCCATCCTAATTCAGCACGGTCAGATCTCAAGATCCTTACTGTCAACACATCTACAAAGACCCTTCCTTGCTCCAAATAAGATCACATTCTAAGGTTCTGAGGGGCTTGATTTTCAGGGGGAACACTATGCAACTATATTTCTATACTACCAGTGCTTCAAGTATCAGGACCACTCATGGCGGGCAGGATTCCATGAAGCATCCTAGAGAAGACGGACTAGGAAGAGAGGCCTGCTGACCTGCTGCTGAAATGAGCCAATGAAAACCAGACAGATCCCAAAAGAACACTCTCCCATGTACCGGTGGCTAATGCCATCACACCAACAGTCATGAATATGGTGTAGAAACGGGCAATATTTCCTTCTGTTTCAAAGTTGTCTCAATGACAAATACCATCAATAACATCCAACCCACTGCAGAGAGGTTCATTTTTTCCAACTTCCTGTACAGCTGTGCTGTCATATCTGGAGGCAAACCTGGTACAGCAATGTCCCTACTCTGCTTTGTGTATTAAATTTATAATAAAGTCAAAAGGCAGATGCCCGAAAGGAAACCCTAACAATCTCAGATATTATTAAATCTTCTCATTTGAGGGCACAGAAAGCTAGGTAAAATGTTTCTTTGAATCCCTGTGGGCTTTCTAGTCTACAGATGAAGTTATTGAGTTGGCCTGAAAAAAGCAATTTTGTCTAATCATTTCACCAAAGAGGAGGGAAGAGAAAATCATTATCGCCCTTCTTCTGAAGTTAGCTAGTAATCAGCTTGCTCCACGCTGAGGCCAGGAGAGGTGCGTGGGCTTGATAAATGGCTGAGTTTGGCTTCACTGCAGCTCTAAGCAGATGTCGGCAAATATTGCAGGAATGAGCCCTCGAAAAGGTGGTGGGTGTTACAGAAGAGAATCAGTGGAAGCTTTTGTTGGTAAACAAGCAGCCCGAGGCTGTCGCACTCCCTAGAGGGCTAGCCAGCCATGAGCACTAGAATTCTGTTTGCTTCATGGGTGACTCAATTTCATGTCTTTCAAAGTGGTGGTTCTTGATGAGCAGATTTTGCGACTCCTCCTTTCCAGGGGACTCTGTAATGTAGTTGCCAAAATGAGCGGGGGGAGAGATGCTAATGGCATCTGGTGAGTAGAGGCCAGGCATGATGATAAATATTCTATAACGCACAGGACAGGCCCCACCACAAAATCTCACCCCTGTCAAGGTTGAGAGTTGAGAAACCTTATTGTCTTATTTACCTGTTGTTACAACCACAGGTAGATGGCTTTAACGAACGGATTTATTCTCTTATACAAAAGACAAATTACATTGGGAAAGTCTGCTATCAAGGACCTCTCCAGAGTACTGAAGAGCAGTGATGTCTCTCTGGAGACTCCTGATCTCCTGATTCAGGCCTTTGTTGTTGTTGTTGTTGATTGCCTTCGAGTCGAGCACAACTCATAGCAACCTAATGAACAAAAGGCTTGAAGCCCCTCTATAACTATCAACATTTATCAAAGTTCATAGAGTTCAGAGGCATGTTGTTTAGGAAGTGGATCTTGGCAATTACCTGCTATGCATCAGAAAGCTGGACAATGACTAGGGATGACAGAAAAAGAATTGATGCCTTTGAGCTGTGGTGCTAGAGAAGAGTATTGAATATACCATGGACTGCCAGGAGAATGAAAAGGTTCATCCTGGAGAGTCTGAAATCAGGCTACTCCTTGGAGACAAGAATTCTGAGGCTTTGTCTGACATACCTTGGGAATGTTGAAAGGAGGAACCAGTCCTTGGAGAGGGATATCATGCTTGGAAGGGTGGAGGGACAGCACAAGAGAGGAAGACCCTTGATGACATAGACTGATTCAGTGACTCAGGTAATGAGGGTAGGTGTGTCAGAGATGGTTAGCATAGGATAGAGCAGGTTTCAGATCTCAGGTCAGAAAGGATTGGAGGGCAAGAAGTTTTACAGAGTGAGAGAACAGCCAAAAGGGTAAAACCTGATTCCTGGAGGAGTGAGAAGACGCCTATTCTACGTTCAAAGTACAGCTATACACACGATACATGAAGATGGCACTCGATCTAGTAAGGTTTTGAAGCTGCTGTACACAGGGTCGCCATGATTGGAACAGACTCAATGGTGTCCAACTACATACAACAACAGTGTATCTGACATGTGAGGAGTGGAAGATTAGGGGGGAAATGACCGGCAAAGGCTCTTTCATTGGGGATGATTAGGAAGAAGTATGTAATAAATGTGAGAAGCAACAATGAAATAAAGACCAAGAAACACCACTCTGTGCAGACCAAGTGCCCCTACTTCTTCAACAACCCACTCACAATTCCTCCAAGCACTCATCACAATGGCCAAGGCCCTCTGCATTTTCCTGCATGTCAGTAGGGAGATTCTGGCCCTCCTCAGCTGCCTTGAATACAAATGTTGTGAAAGCCAGGAAATTTCTGTCACTTCTTCAGTACTGTATCCTCAGTAACTGCCAAGTGCTGAGTATAGCATGGTTACTCAATAAACATTGGACCATTCCACTATCATTATCATGGCAGCAAGTACTATGGCTTCAATGGGCCACTGGGTTTCAACCCTTGTTTAAGTATACTCAGGCATGCAGGGCCCATCTGGGCACTGATTCAATTCTATGTCCTCTTCATTGATCACAGATTATGATCACAGACCTGGCATTGACTGTTCCCAGCTTCTTTTTTTCTTCCCTGACTATTAAGAACTCAGGAACCACAGAGTCAGGTCAGCCGTTCCTTATTCTCTAAGATCCCATGTTAAAAATCATAAGAACATGGGAGGTCTTAAGTGAAAACATTCTTAAGATAATTGTCATGATAGGCCAACCATGCTGGAAATTATGAAACAGAACGCATATGTGATTATCCTATTTGACTTAGCAAGACACTGAATCACAGCAAACATTTGCAATGGAAGAAGGAGAAAAACAAATCCACCCAAAAATGTTAATAATGCTATCCATCTCTGGCATGTGGAGTCACAGTTTATTTTGTTTTTTCCTTACACTCTTGGTTAGTATGTGAATTTCCAACAGTAAGCATGCCTTACTTTTACAGTAAGAATCAAAAGGGTTTTGCTGGTTGGCTTTTTAAAGGCCATTGACAAGAATGCAAGGAGTGCAAGGTGGCATCACTTTGTGTGTTGTGCTGCGATCTGAAGTTTGAATCCATCAGCTGCTCTTGCAGAGAGAGAAGGGCAATCTCCTCCTGTCAAGATTCGCAGCCTCAAATCTCAACAGGGGGTCTCACTGAGTGGAGACCAATTCGATGGCATCAGTTATGATAATATAGTTTAATCCACGTCTGGCGAGTTATTACCAGCTTTCTTGCCAAGAAGTTAACCACTTCCTATCCTATAAAACTTAGGTTTATTGATTATTTTCAAAAGTGTCCATACCTTGAGCCCCCACTTCCCCTGGACAAAAAAAAAAAAGCACTTTTACACCAAGGTA